>NW_021137379.1:0-164319 GCF_004193835.3 Ostrinia furnacalis | reverse complement strand
TTTCATTTCATATTATTTATTAATAATTCAAAGCAAAAAAGGCTTAAATACATCTGAATTGTCAAAAAATGACAGCTGTCAGAATTCCGTCGAATTAAAAATCGGACTATAGGTAGATATTGTATAGAATCTAAATAGATTTACTAGTGTTTTGTCGACATAACCACAAATTAAAATATTACAGTAAATAATAAAATGTAGCTTAACTAATGCCTAAAGCATATTCAAAAGCTGAATCCGAATCAGTCAAGTCTTATAGATTTGCTATTGAGGATGTTAATCCCTTACAAATTTGATTGTTTGTATTGAACAGGCTCCGAAACTACTATACTGATTTGAAAAGGGTCATTCCATGACAAATGTTACCGAGGGTGAATAACTAAATATGTTCTTTTCGCATTAAATCTGATGAATTTTGAAAGTAAACATTCCAAATTATAATGTGCAACAAAAAAAATCTGCAAGAAACAAGTAATTTTTAAGTTATTAGTCTTCAAAGTCTATACTTAAGTCAACTGTCTGAATGATCATTTTCTCTCTAATTATTGGTAATACGATTTAAAAAAATACTATCAATCTGTGAAACGTTTTGCCACTATATGATTTGAGGGTATTTATCATAGTATTGGTAGATAGCGCCATAGTCCCAAAAAAATGATTAATCATCAAGTTTTAAGTGTGTTTTCTTGTTACTTCGGCGATGTAACACCCGAAACAAAAAAACAGGTATTTGTTTTATTATTGTACCTTACACATGGATTATGATAACAATATTTGGTAAAAGTAAGGGCATGGTTGTAATGATTTCAAATACTAACTAATATCTGAGCATGATACTAATTTAGTATGTTTCTTTCTTGATTAAATACTGTAACACCCGAAACGTTTCGGGTATTACATTTTTATTTATATGTCGATAATGTGTGTATATTGCTTGGAGAAGTCAAAAAGTATTACTGTGAGGGTCCTTCGACCTTAGCGCTGGCGTCGGAAAAGGACTCATATTTCTGTATTTAAGACATTTTTGAAATGTCGACTTAACACTAAAATTAAGGTATTGCTAAAAAGTCTAGATGTTTGACATTTCCATTAAATATCGTAATTAGAAATTAAAGTAATGCTATCTCAAGCCAAAAACAATAGAAAAAGCTATATTCTGAGGAAATATTAAACTTGAACTTTGTATATTTTTTAAGAAAAGCTGCTTTGTAATCTCAAACCAGAATTAGCTCTATTTGTGTTTATTTGTTGTACTCCTTATTTTGTAGTACCTAGAGACTAATAAAACACCGATTTTATCGATATAACGCGTTGCATTTTCGTACTCGTAACACCCGAAACAGAACCATTGTAACACCCGAAACAAAGAAAAAAATTATAAAAAAATAGTAAAACGTTTTATGTAACAGTGATTGTATGTTACATGGTTTGCAAATTTCATACTTTAGAAGTTCTGTAAGTTTTAGGTATGATTCCTTAAGAAAATTCGCTAAATTTCGAGTAAATGCAGCAACAGTCAGAACATAGAGGCAAAATCTCGTAACGCCCGAAACGCACACTTTTCGACTCATATTTTCGTTATCCTACATTCTAAGCTGCACAAACTTTATTATTTAGATAAAACAACTAAAAACGGACAGATTAAGGCACTAATATTATTAAAATACTATTTCAAAATATAAGAAATTGTTGAATATGTGTGTACGAACGTAACACCCGAAACGATGGAATGACCCAAAAGTTCTTTCACCGTTAGATCCTACATTAGGTATTTCTTATGAACCTAGGCGGTACAAAGTTCGTCGGGTCACTTAGTTTGTTATAATATTACGGTAATGATAGTGATTTAGTTACTATCTTACTGTCAATGTGTATTGTGGCATCCGACGTTGCTGCGTTTTATGGTTCTGGAATTGATATGATGAGCCTTTGAGTACAGCTTTTACGATAATAAATAATTGAGTTTGTTAGTGCATTTGAACCGTCATTTTTACGTTGACGATCTTAAACGGATACTTGTTTTCGAAGCAAACCGCAATCACGTCATTACGTTTTATACTTGTTTTTAATTGCTGTTGTGACTTTTCTCCTCAGTTTATCTTTTATTTTTATTTAATTAAGGGCTGATTTTTCAATCATTAGATATCTTTTAAGTGAAGAATAACCTTGTAATTTTGACATATTTCCAATACTAAGATTGTCAATGTGCTAAACTTATTCTTCAGTTGAAAGTTTTCCGACGATTGAAAAATCAGCCCTTATTAGGACAACCAAAAAGACAAACACGCATACAAGAAAATCAATTATTATAACAAAAATGCTAAGAACTATTGTCTTAATTAGATGCCGCCATGGCATGCATTGTGTTGAAACTGGACTGTTACATAATTAAAAACTATCAAAAAGAAAAACACTAAAAAACAAAAGTTAAAAAAGTATTTGAAATTGAGCAGATATTTAGAATCGAAACATTCCGCAAACATAGGCAAATTAATGGTTTTGTTGATGAAAGTAAACCACGCGTCTCTATTCGCGGAATCTTAATACGAGAATACGAGAAACTTGAGAAAGATGAACTCTTGATAGTCTATTAAAGAGTTTTATTGGTTTTAAGCGATCATGTTACGTTAAAGGCATTGAGGTTGACAAACATCGCTGGACTAATTCGTAAAGACCCAAAATTTTCGATTTCAAGTCTTTTGTGAAACAGGAAAAAAGTTTGCTGTACCTACTGAATGATCTTAACATCGCCTCTCACTATAAATTTACTCGGGAGCAATCCCAAAAACCTCTCCCTATTGAACTGCGTGACGTCACTATTTTGTCAACTCAAACTACTTTTTTCAATGACAATGCAACCAAAAATCTTAATTTACTGGTGATTTAAAATTAATTAAGTTTTTAAGACCAGAATGAAGTGTCTTTTTAAAAAAAGTTATGCTTTAGAATTATTGGGGAATGGTGTCAAATACCCAATTGAAAACCACAGTTCATTATTAGAAATAATTAATTAAGACTTCACCAAACTGACCATTCACTCTTATACCTTTTACCAACATTCCTGAGCATGACGAGATACCCATCTGTGCTGTGCCCTTTGGTTCCGAGGCCAGAATGCCTGCTGTGTTTGATACGTTAACTGTACCTACAACTTAAAAATTAAATAGACATCGAGTTTTGTTAACCTATTAACTAGTAAGGGATTACTGGACCATTGGCGAACTTCATTAAAGAATATCCTTTGTTTCTTCTTCCAAGTTCACGATGTCTACTCGCTTTGTAATCACTTGCACTATTATTCGGTCACAAAGAATGTTTATGTTTGCATTATTTCAAAGCCATCATTCTGTATGAATACACACACATCACCATAATAATTGAATAACATATTACGTAAATATTAGTTATGGTCGGGCCTAAAAGACCCTGCTATTTTACTGCGACTAACTGAAGGTTAAATTAATAAACATGCCTTTACATGTGCTGTCTACCGGTTAATTCGCGGAGAAGTAAACAGTTATGTAATATTTGCAGCATCTGTGAGACTTTATGTCAGCAGTTATCAAGTTGTCTGTTAATTGCGTTTAATCAGCCCGTGTCGTGCTGTCTGTTTTAAATATTAAAATGTACAGCGACTGCACATGCAGATGTGATGTGCTATTTTGTAACCAAATTGTTTATTGATTTTCTGATGTGTTGAACACAGTAAGAGCGAATGCCAGTATTCGACTTTTGATTTGAGAGGTATCATGGAGTAAAAGTAATTTAAATTTTTAACCGACTCATTTAAAGAAACGTTTAGTGAATGCGACAGATTGCGACATCACAAAACAAATATAAAGGACGCTGCAACATTATTATTAACCATATCGTGCTATTGCAAATAGAAATTCTTAGTAAATCAGCCATCGCTTCGCCCGTTTCGAAATTGTCTCTAAACACCCGTGCGAGAGTCCAACCACTAATTTGCTCATAACTGTAGCTGGAAATGGTCAGCCAGTACATCTACATTCTACAGTAAAGATTAGGTATATTATATCAGTGAGAAGAATAAATGGTTGACTCGACTAATCGTAGAGCTAGCCTAGTATGTTGGCATGAGTGAAAGATTGTGATAGCACACTCATGTAATCGTGTTACGGAGTCGACTGATTAAGATATTTTAATCCTAGTCACTCACAGCTGTTCTACTAAACTTGATTAATTTTTTTATGTTTTTTCGACTCTCATTTCCACTTCCTTTTCAGTGCTTTGTATAGGTCCAAAATTCGAATGTAACTTTTGTGCAGGACGACTACTAATCAGCCGAGCGGAACCCTAAAAATATCAAAAGAAACCGCAGTAAATACGTATACGCAACTATAGCTATAGATATGTAATAAATCATCGGCGCTCGGCAAGTACATCAAAAGACAGAGACAGCGCGAGTACGCAAAGGACAGCGATAGCACGCGCGCTCGCGATAACCGCCCTTACGATCTACGCGATAAGGCTCATATCCGGACGCCTTATAGTTTGTTTACGACTCCCGCGAGTTCGAGTAAGTACTTGCGTATTCCCGAATACGGGCGGACCGCGAATTGTTCCAGAAAATAGGCGGGATTTAGTGATATAAAAACAGGCTGCCGGGCCGCACCTAGCATAGTCTTCTCTAATCAAACGAAGTGAATAGTCTTCTGAAGTAAACCGAAGAGAATAGTCTCCGATAGTACAGCGAAGTCTACGCAAGAGTCTCAAGAGCGCATAGTGAAGATAGTGAATAGAACAACGACTACAGCATAGACCTCGGACACCGTATAGCATAGCGACTTCGGATACCGTATAGACCGGACTCCTACAGCGTGTGACATCGACCGCACCGTGTTCATCGTTTATAGCGTCACACCGCATACAGTACAGAAGCCACGAGGTACGAAGACGTGGCAACGATCCACCACCGATTATAGTATAGTAGTGCAGCGATTGGAGATACCGTCTACCGGAGTGCCACCGTATACAGTCCACAGTCTACAGTCCACCGCATCATCGTTCTCACCGCGTCCGTCGACAGCCCACTCCGTGTACCTACTCCGCTACGATTATCCGGTCTTCGTAACCGTTCCGCATATTTTTGTGACCGGATAATAAACAGTCCTGCACAACTTTATTACTGGATGATGTGGTTGCCAATATTGGCATACAATACACCAACGCGATGCCAACTGTTATGGTTTGAATAGATATTATCTAATCTCCATAAGCTCGCTTAAGGTCAGTTTTTGTTAAAACAAAAGAAAAAAGTAAAAACTGGGGCACATCTTTGACTTTGCTCTTCAGTAGCAATTAAGTCTGTTATGAATACGTGTGTCACAATCACAATGCGTTGGCGTATCTGTTCAGCGGTGTCAGTATGATGAATGGCGACCGCAGCAAGTGCGTTTTTTCACCGTAATCGCCGCGACCCGAGTCAATGCTCCGGCGCACGCGACGTTTCAGACGTTTCGTACCACCATTAATTATACCTATTGATTTAGGTGGAAGCTTTCTAGTCTTGAGTCTCGCAAGCTTCGGTTTGCTAACTGTAATAACTCTATTTATATCCCATTCATAATGCTCTCGTTGGGGCGAAACGTTTGAACTGGATGCTGGAATGGTTATTGAGGCTCGTAATAAATTGTCTTGTTGCTACACAGTTTCTTATATCAAGCGGGCTATAAAAGCAGCTGTAGGGTCTCATATGGCTCAGCAGTGATGTTAACTTGAATATTATTTTTTGAAGCTAAATTACCTGTATCACCTACCACTCCTCGTTTCCACCAACCGGTCTCCAATGGAACCTAATCATTTAAAGTTGAGTAGTCCAGGGGGTTATTCGACGTGACTGAAACTACCTACCCTTTGGCAATGCGGGAGACACATGACTCAAGAGGTATCAAACCTTTAGGACTTGAAAAGGTGTAAAGCTTTATAAGATACTAGCTTTTGCCCGTTTAGTTTGTCACAGGTCGTAATAAATTATACGCCTATTCTGGGTTATCTATCTATCTATCTATATAAATAAAAATGAATTGATGTTCGTTAGTCTGATTAAAACTCGAGAACGGCTGGGCCGATTGAGCTGATTTTGGTTTTAAAATGTTTGTCGTAGTCCAGGGTAGGTCTAAACGGTGAGCAAATACGCGCGCGATATTGTTTTTCTGTGACAGACAAAATTCCACGCGGGCAAAGCCGCGGGCGGAAAGCTAGTAAACAATAATACTGTAAAGTTGCATCAAAATCCATTCAGTAGTTTTTGCGTGAAAGAGTAGCAAACATCCAGACATCCACACTTTCGCATTTTTTAAATATTAGTAAGATTGACGTAAATTAAGGAGACTTATACGTGAGTTGTTAACTACCTGGTTATCTGCCTCTGTGGCAAAATCCCCAAAAGGCACCGACATTTTTCCTTGTTGAAAAAAGATTGGTGATAGTACGACCGCCATATTCGATAGTAGACCCGACCATATGGTAAGCGATGCCTTGTGCAATTCCCGGTCATGAGGTTACAAGGTCCGACCCTTACGTAACTCGTCGGCTGCGAATATGAACTTTTGATCGCGGTCTAGTTAACATGTGTTACGTACGAGTTACGTAAACATTCACAATTGTTTCAATACGGGCCTTGCCTGCCTATGCCTTCGGTTTAATTCAATGTCAGTGATAAAATAACTGTTATTAATGTTACTGTTATTTTTGCCCACGAGAATTGCTTAATGCTTAATCTTACTAGGCAATTATATATTTTTTTGTAACTCACATAACTTTATCCATAATCAGTTTTATTGTTTTTTTTTTACTTAGAATTTCATTGTTTACTATGACAGTCATTGAAGAAAACAGGTGCAGTATCTCATTTTATTCATAAAATGAAGATAAAAATAAAACGATGCAGATGTTAAAAAACCCATTCACCTCCAGAGCTTCGCATAACGATTTTAAAATCGCGTGACTGCAGCATTTTTGTTTTATTACATTTGTAACACAACATAGAAACTTGGTCGCGAGAAAATTGCGTCCAAATGATACATGTGATTACTTGTAATTGACTCTCTTCGCACTCGGCATAGCTGCGTACGCGCATTTTCCTGGAAATGCGTAGCTTTGTATTTATTTTAATGCGTTACATTTATTATGATGACTAACCTTCTTGCAATGGTATGTGATCTGAGAAAATTGTGCAAATTACTATCTTTATTCCTCTTAAAACTATTGCTATGAACGACCTGGGGCTTATTTTTAATAACTTTTAGAAGGTTAGACAGTGCTCAACCAATATGAGATGTATGTAGTACGGTCTTTTTAGAACGTTTCATTGACTTGTTGTTAGTTTATTTTTAGCATGTTGTTATTTTAACAGTGGTCTCTTAGACAAGTGAGCTTGATTGAACACTTAAGTTGCCTGAAGACGTAATATGAAACAATTCTAATATCAAGTGTATGAACTCACTTGGATAGTTAACTGCAAACTTGATTTTAATTTCACTAATCATGCCGATTCAGAAAAACTGCATAAAAAGAACCAAACAGTTTGTTAAAATTTGGAAAGACTTCGCAAAATGGTAAAAGCTTGTAACTTTATTGGAAACATTAAATTAAAATAATGCGTTTTCCAAAACCTCGACTACCTGATGTGATGAATGGCGTGCGCGACGTTGAAAGAAGCCCATTATTGTCTTATTTCTCTTCCGAGCTCATTATTAACTGTGACTGTGAGCAATTTTCAACTCCGTTTCCTATAGAAACAATGCCTATAATGGAACACATCCCAAAATGTGCAAACGCCAGTTCATTAACTATAACGTCACATGCGAATTGAAAAGTGATTGTGATAATAACAAAAGTAAGTTAGAGGTATAATATTGCTGGCGCGAATCAACTTGATTGTACGAAAACGGAGAGCGTGTTGATTGAGCTATCGGCTTTGGTCCTGTTGAGCAATAGCAGACGCATTAAGCTACTCAAAAAGTCAGACACCAGATATGTGACTAACTTCAATCAATGATCATTCAATGTAAAATACATGATAGGAGACCTATAACCTTGCTAGAGGTTAGTAGGACAGCAGTCGTTCAGTCGTCACTCATCCAAAGCTCAGAATGGGGAATACCTACATTGCTGGTAAATTTTGGTAGCATTTTTTTACGTTTGTAATTTATTCTTTTGTCAAAGCAAAGACCTACGATCTTGGAAATAGACCGTCCTTGAGTCTTGGAAGTTGGCACTTGGTTGTCAATTGTCAGTGCTGTTCTGCGCTGAACTGTGCGAGGGACACCTCCGTGCTTCAATGCTCCGACGCATAATACAATTATGGGATTGCGGTCAACGGCGGATTAGAGACGTCTGTTCGCGTTCCGTCGCTATGCCTACCGGTAGCCTTCGACTAGTAATTTTGTTAGCTATGCCAATAGTTTGGCGGTTTGTGTACACCTTGGTATGAAGTTATGCCAAATATCTTTGCTTTAGCAGCGGAATGAGAGTGGCAATAGTCCCGTCACGAAATAACCCTCGTGAAGAAATGTAGTATGTTTATGTGATTGAACCATCAGTATAGATTCGCTAAGAATGCTTAGGAATACGTGCCGTAAAACTGGATACAAGTCTTGGTAGTTATGGACATCGGAAGTTACAAGTTATTGGGTAACTAAACTACCCGGAACATCATCCAATTAATTATTTAATCACAGAAAATCCAACTAATCCAACAACATCAAGAAAATATGTTTGAATTCATGGTTTAACACCATTAGTTAGCGTTAGTTTAATTAGAGAATCAACGCACCATTGAGTCTGCATTAGCCATTATTAGTTTCGACACATATCTTACGTAATTAACTGATGTCTAGCTAATAACGTTAAACTTTATGGCCTAGAGAGCGAAAGCGTAAATTTCCACTTTCTACGCGAAATTGCAGCAAAACCGCACAAAACGCAGCTCCTATGCACAATGCGGAGCTGAGTTTTAAAAACGAAGTGGTTGCTTTTTTCCGTAATCATTATACTATGTTCTCCTGGACAAACGACACAAATGCCATTAGCTGTGGTAAAATATTCTTTGTGTCAGCAATCATAAAGTTGCAAATTCTTTGAGCAAGGGGAGCGGAGAGGTGGTAGGTATTATGAATGGCGGCTGAGACGAGGGTCGCCCAAGGACGTCCATTGTGCAGATCCGGCAAGGCCTGCCCGGTCGGTAGGAAGCTGTTATGTAACCGTAGACGGACAACCCTGCGACTGACGGTTTTTTCATTCGTCACCGCGGGGAGTAACCCCAAATTGGACTGGCCGGGGATGACAACCTGTCATCTGTGTTTATTACTGGATGTTTTACAAGAAATTTTGGTCAGTTAATCTATTTTAGTATACCTAGTGAGTGACTGAACTTAAAAATGAGTCCCAGTTCCATCATAACAACGTTGTAGTGTCAATTTTTTGGTCATTTTCTGTGAAATGCTGGTAAATTGTTGTCGTGTTTAGTTGGATTTTAATGGGATCATGAATTTTATTTTGACTAGCGACCCTTTTTTACCATCTTTGGTAAAATCTCTCATCGCCGATCGCGTAGAAAAGCCATTAGATGACGACTGTTCTATGTTCTTTGTAACTTCAGGAATAAAGCTCTATTTTAAACGACTTAAATATCAAACATCCTAAAGTTGCTTCTCCTTTGTCCACAGATCAGTGCAGTGTATCGATGAGAGTGAGCCAGTTATTGTAGCACGAGGGTCGCCACGCTGGTCGAACCACTTACTTGTAAGTACATACATGTTATCACTCAAAACATATGTAAATGTTTATTCTTCTCCAATCGGACTAGAATCTGACAACCTTTACGGTCCCATTGAAACGTGCTCGTTTTCAATTAAATTCGCATTCAAACAGAAAAGGTATCAATTATTTACCAACGCTAAATCTTCAGCTGTAAACCCTGTATTCTGAAAAGACTCAAATTGAAATTCATTCAATGAGAAAGATTCTTTCTTTGTTCAGGCAAATGTGTTAATTCATTCATTGAGCGTGTTTCCCTCTTTATTACTTTGTGATGCTTCCAGAATTTGTGAAATATTTCGGGCGTTTGCGTAGTAGTTATGATGCGATTCATATCTCAACCACTTCTGAATCGGATCCATATTTATAAGACTAACTCGTTGACGTCGTCACAACTCTCAGAGTGTGTTATTTTTAAATATAAACAGGCGAGTGGTGTATTATGTGATTCACGCGACTCTCATTCGGAACTCGACGATGACGATGACCTTGACCTGAGCGAAGTCTCAAAATAACGAAAACACGACGAAGCTAAACGAAAAAAAAAGCGGCAATGGCCGAACGATGAAGGATCGCACTGGCCGACTCGAGATCCGAGGAATGCTGGTTAGAACCCCTCCGTTACTGGACTAATGTGGTAAATCCACTCGTAACAGTAAGCATATTTAGCTTATACGAGGGGTTATCGGGATAAAAAAAACCGTAGTCATTGGACGCTATTGCTAACTTCTTTTGAGTGAATGCTGCAGATCAGGATCACCAGGACTTTCGGTCGCAGTTGATGGATTTCGGACCTCGTTCGCTTAATTCGGCTGATGCATGATTAAACAAGATGATGTTTCATGAAGCAGTTCTTTTTTTCTTCCATCATAACGTGACCTTGTGCTTATAGAATTTTATGACGTATCCATGACCTTAGGTGTAATTTTTTAATTTAACAAAACAGGATGTTAAGTTGGATTCATGCATAATTCACCAATTTGAAGACCAATTTGTTGTATTACTTTTTGCTTATAAGCCTGCTGGTGTTGTTAGAATAAGACGTTTAAAGGTCGTCGAACTACTACGCGATTTGTGTACATGTTCGCCCGACATTACTTGTACAGCCACAGCACATGATCATACATTTTCGTCGCAAAATCAACCCTATTGTGACAGCATAAGATGCCACTAAATACAGCTTGATATGCCGTCTCGCCTGTACAAGTACATAAGTGTACATAGTAACACTTGTCACTTAACACTATGTAGCTAAAATTTGACATAGCTTGAAGTAAATTTAGATAGAGACTCATTTACCGTATTTTACACATTAAGCATGGAACATTTATTCAAGAGGCACACAAATTCTACGAAAACTAAATGATTGGGTTGGGATTTCAGTGATTTAAATACCTATAAGGTATTTCAGCTTTCCAAAAGATTCTAAGATGCTTTTGAAGCATTTCAATACTAATTCACAGAATATTATTATGAGCGATAAATATTTCTACAACATTCACGCATAATGTGAAGAAAACATCCTGTATTCCCGTTATCCTAGCTAACCTACAGAGGGAGGATACTCCAGTAATTCCTTTTCCGTTTTACCCTAAAATATCCTCTGTCCCAATTCACAAACACTGCTCAGCCTCAAAGGAAGTCTCCATTCGTGTGCATGAGGTGTCCACTTTAAGCATTATTCAAACCAGGCATCCCCCAATCATCTAATAAACTTGGTCAATGCACCGCGTCTCTGCCTCTACCTATACCACAGGCGGAAGAGAGCAGTCAGTAATTTCGCAGTGTATTATGGTCCAGCGTTTTGGCTTATTCCCGTTGTCCTCCACCATTTGTCCTGCGCTGGTGGACATCAGGAAAAGATGTTTCTTGGACAATTTTTTTTTCCAAGGTCCGTCAGTGAAGCCTCACCTACTAGACTACAACTCATACACTCGTGTCACAATCAAAATTACTTTTTGTTCTCCCACCTAACGTTTATTCTCTATTTCAGTCTAACAATCTTAGGATAATTTTATTACACCAGAATTTATTAAGCTAGCAAATTGAGCGTATATGCGGCCACCGGCCTAGGCTTTACCCTAACTTTAATATCACATCTTTTTAGTATGACATGGGCTTTGTGTATTTAATTGTGATAAATGTATCTTTCTTTCTTTCTATTTAACATTTTGAATTTGAAACTTTAAAGCATAGAGCAAATTGTGCACAAATTGCAAATCCGTGTCTTGTGATGAAGTGACCGGACTGTTCTACTCCAACTATGCCTGTACCTACAGGTCTATAACACAGTGTATTGTGTGTTTGGACTTCGGAACAATTCAGGATTGTCCATTGTGTCCGACGTGGATGACCAGAGGCGTATAATGCGCGGAAATTGAAGGAGTATACACTGTATACTATACAGTTTACATACATGTCTGCGACCTTTATGTCTGAACGATAGCACGTCAAGCTGAACACTGGCATCTTATGTCATTGTAATACAAACTATTTTTCAACAAAAATTACATCGTAATAATTTTATTATTGACAGAATTGCTACCATGTACCTTAATTTTGAGTTTCCGATATTTCGGCACTGTTGCAAGCGCCATGATCACGTCGTCATGAGGAGGAGGAGGATGGAGGTCGTCATGATCTTTTCACAATAAGAAAAAAATAAGATAGAGTTTTTCTTATTTTTCTTAAAGTTTAACTAAGAGTTTTCCTAAACTGTAGGAAATGTAATACAATAAGATAGATCTAAAGTAGTCGTGACCTTGTCTATCCTATGTCGTCGGCTTATCGTTGAATTTTGGGACACGATGTATAGCCTGATGTGCTGTCACTGTACTTATACAGTTGAAATGTTTACTTCAGCTTCAGGTTTGACAAGTTGTAAAAACTGGTAGACTGTATATGGTCTGGGAAAGTTGCCTCTCATTGACATTAAAGTGTCGCGGACAAAAACTTCACAACTTTATTACGAGTATATGAGTGGGTTTATTTCTGTAACAGTATAGTCAGTGGGTATTTTTTATTTGAGTTTCTTTACTGGTAATATGGATTTCGCTTATTGAAGTGAAGATTTCAGAGCTGAAAAGACCTCGATTTGGAAAATGTATTAATTAAAGAAGCCTTGTAAGATACGATTAATTTAAAAAGATGGCGTTTTTAAGTCTCATGGATAATTTTAAGACATACTTTCGTATAAGGGCGAGCCAGGTCTGTTCATCTCCGCGAGTTTACATCGAAAACAAAACACGCACGATGGCCCACCTACAGGATACTATTCGACAAGGCCTCACATACGAGCGAACTTTGACTCACGCACGCGTATTCTTGTGTATGATGGAAGATAATAAAGAAAATGGTGTACTAAATACCTACTGTGCAGTATTTAACTGCCTAAATAATAATAAAAACACAGAATGTACTTTTTTAAGTTGCCTCAAGACACTGAGAGGTAAATAAGTACTTAATATTATTCATGATAAGTCATGCTAAATCATGTATTTCCACCGCCATTTTCCGCAGTTTGGCACCTCACGTCAAATCATTTTACCGAAGTCAGCCCTATAGCTTCGGCGCAGTGCCGATCACTGACGTTTGTCAACAAAATGGTGCTTGACTCTTGAGACAGGCTAAATTACACCATATTGTTAATGACATTGAGCATACTTTTTTTTAAATACCTTCGCGAAGTAAAACTTCTGTACGTAGTACTTATTATTATTCTGTGGGCGAGCTTCGGTTGTCGTAGTTGTCAATAGGTGTAGATTTTGATCTTCATCTATAAAAGGCACAGAGCCATTAGGTTAGGTTCGGTACCCTCTAATTTCGTAAATGCGTATCAAAAATCATCAACACATCATTTTATACCAAAAACCTTACGATTACCCAATAAATGTGGTGTTTGCTATACCTAGTTGATGTTGAAGAATTTGTCGCATCATTTGATTCGACATTGCCGATTGTTTAACATATATAACTGGAACATGTACAATATGGAATAACTACAGTAATCGTTAAACAACAATTTTGAACCTTACCACATTGGCTTAACATGCCACATCTCAGATCATCGGATGGCACCATAACTGTATTACCATTACGTTTTAAGCAAACAATGGGATTATTATTTCGAATAACGGCTGTTGACGGTCTTATGTTCTAAGGTTATATTGTTTGAACGACCGCATCTTTCAATGATACGTGGTACGATTACGAGTCGTGGTGATCTATTAAAGAGTCCGTCATACAGAGAACAAAAAAATATTGGACACATATTTTTTATATTTTTTTCTCTCTTTATAATTGAATAATTACAGTATTATAATTATGTACCAAAATTGCAGTCTGATGTGCCGTTGTTTGTACAATAGGAGATCTACGAAAATTAAATAATTAAATGAGACTGGGGAAAGAATACCTGAACGAGGAGTGTCAACTTTTTCTGCACCTATGACAGTCAGCATCCTGACAATTTCTCGCCAACTGTGTACAGTGTCGAAAGAGTAACGAATTCGCGAAGGTGCTAGCTCGATAATTTGTCTTAGGTTCAGAGAAATTGATTCCTGGATCTCCCCTACACTTTGTAACGTTAAGTCTAACCCTTTCGCACCTGAATGAAACGATCATGAGTTTCTTCTTTGAAAAATTATAAGTTCGCGCCAAATTCATTTCTCCGCGCCAAACCGACCTCACTTGATCGTGCGCTTATCGATCTAACCAATAAAAAACAGTTTTGGCGGCTAAATGAATCAGTAGCCGAGAGCGCACCGGAAAAATGGCTGTGTTTCTTGACCCCGTCACTGGACGTCGTAAGTAATATTTATTTTATTGCAATTTTCGTAGGAATTCATTGATATTTTGATTGTATTGCATCATTAAGTGTATGTTGCATCTGAATAACTATAAATTTCTTCTATATTCTTAGCAATTACCCATTAAATTTATGAAAAAAATCCCAGCTCACTAACGTGATATCTGGGTTGCAATTATGCCAACGCATGATCGTGACTTTTAAGGTTTTTTTTATATTTGCCATTGAACAACGACTTCGTTTTGGGCTTCCTCGACGAGGGTGACTGTTCCGAGTTGGACTTTGTCGACAACGACCAAGAGTTTATCCCTCCGCAGCCGGAAAATGATGAAAAAGCTGAAGTTGAGCTATCTTCTCCGCCTCACCCATCTGTGGCAGCTGGGCAATTGAATATCTATGAGGAAGTCTACGTCTGATAGTATGGATGGTAGAAAAGCAGACCCATCTTGTTCTAAAAAGTCAAAGCAGACACCTTGTCAATAGTAACTTTCATATCCTAGGATCTCAATGTACTGGCGGTATTTCACTCCTGCCCATCGTCTGCAACTTTACAAGGCGCAGGTTCGGCCTCATATGGAATACTGTTCTCATCTTTAGGCAGGTGCGCCCCAGTACCAGCTTCTCCCTCTGGACCGCATTGAACGGAGAGCAGCTTGAATCGTTGACTGCCAGGACATTTCGGATTTGCTTGACCCCTTGGCGCTGCGTAGAGATGTATCCTCATTGTGCATCTTCTATCGCATGTATCACGGGGAGTGCTCCGAAGAATTGTCCGGACTTATTCCTGCCGCCACTTTTCGCCACCGATCTACCCGACAGCACTTCCATCCACTTAGATGGTTGGCAGTCCACAACAGTACGTTTCTCTAGAAACTTCCTGCCCCGTACAACCAAACTGTGGAATGGACTGTCGTCTGCGGTGTTTCCGGACGGATACGACCTGCAAAATTTCAAGAAGAGAGCGTATCTTCACCTTAAAGTCCGGCAACGCACCTGTAACGCAAGGACAGTACTGGGGGCACCGCAATCGACATAGTAAAGTTGTACAGCCAGAAAGGCCTTTTAGTTAATTTCTTCGTTTTTGTGTTAAATTTTTGTTTCCTAAGAAACATGAGTTTATCTCGCAAATGAACATGAAAATGATCTCATATAAAATTATGTGAATTTCGTTTAGTTTCTAATTTGTCTGTTGAAAGAACATTTACATTCCAATAAAAACAAAATACTGTAATGTACCTAAGCTATAATGTTAGCAATTATTAAATAAGTATTTTCTAATAACCAGATGCATTTTATTTCATTATAAATATTTTTCTGATAAGCGGACATTATCATTGCATAAAAATCACATCAAAACTTATAAATGCACGATCGTGAGTTGGTAGAAGTCAGCCCCAGAGCTCACTATCGTGATATCGACTTTCTAAAGTCCTGTTATACGCTGGACTTTTTTTACTATTTTTTACATTAATATTACCACTTCTTTGCCAAAATAATATAGTTTTCATTGCAAAACAAAGGAACGAAAATCTCAGGTGCGAAAGGGCTAAAGTTTTTCATACAAAGTTTCTCCATGGATAAATAAAAACCTTCCAGTATTATTAGCTAGAGTTTAGAATTTCCAACTTTTTTAACTAACTCTAAGTGTTACATCATAAATGAACGGTTTTCCACCATTTTACGACCGACGCCATAAACTTTTCGTCCTATTAAATGCGTCGACACAATAAAAATTATACTAGCGTAAAGTTTGACGAAGTAATAACTTTAATAAATGCCTAAGATTATAATTAAGTGCGCAAACATAATAGGGTGATTATCTTGATAATATTCTACCTACGTCTCTACATTACTAGGGTTGGCATGCATCGAATATTGCGGGATGAAGTAAAGAATTTAAGCAAAACCTTACATTTTATCGGACGTATTTTAAAACAGTTTTTATGATTACCTATGTAGGATGTATTGTGAAAAGTTAACTCACAGTTAATGTTAGTCGGAAACTTATGCGTTAGAGCAAAAAAATATGGCGACCACGGGCTAGAAGATGTAGTGTCAGTAGGACTCCGGTGGACGGAAGCCCTTGAAGGCAAGCAGTAGTGTGTGGTCGTTGTACAAATCCTTATGGTAGCGCTCTCCAGCAGTGGACGTCATTTGGCTGAAAAGGAAAACCTATTGTAAGTTCACTTACGCATTTCATTTTATGAAAAATCATGTTAAACTAACATGAAAAACATAGCAAAATATTTCTGCTTTATTGTACAACAAACTGGAACAAAAAAATACAAATGTTGGAATCTCTTTCCAGCGAACCTAAATAAATTAAACACAAACCAATTATTTTACCTTTCCAGTGTTGACAGCCCTGATTGCGAGTAAATTGGATATTGCACACCACGCTTACGCGAAAGTGTGAACGTGTGGGAAATTCATTTATTAAACCGCCTGTCGCCAGTACACAGCGGCTGATAGAGTTTGGTAATTGGTTTTGAAGCGTACGAAAGTACTTGATTGGCAGTGTTAAGGCTATTGCCGATATGCTAGTATTAGCAATAGCGATTGGCAACCAGCAGACATAGGATGCGCGCCGCGATAAGCTTTATCGCGCCATTTTATCGATTCAACGCGATAGGCCTTTTTTATCACGGCGCGCATCCTAGCCCGGCTGGTTGCCAGTTTTATAGAGTTTAATCGCGGGACTTTGTAGTACTTTTTGCTAGTCTTAGATTACCATTTGTCACACTTGCTACATGTTATTTAGGTACTATACTACTAACTGTTACTGATCTTACCTAGTAGGAATAATGCAAAAGCTACAGACGACGCGACGGCAATCCAAACCAGGGAATCCCTGGTCCGGAAATTCGACATCCGCACATCCCTGCCAAACAGTGACATACTATGTACATAGATTGTAGAACTATCTTGCAACTAAATTAGTCTGTGCTGACTATCAGTGTCACACTGAATATTATAATGTTCTTGTGATATTACAAGTTATTAAAATTAATATTTATCATAATTTTACACAGCCAGTCGTTCGTCAGTCACTCTTGCTCACTCTGATAACTGGCATAACAATATGTAAAATAGACGGATATAGCCAATACGTAAATTATTTACCGAAACTAAATACCTGGACCAGTGTATCACATTTGACTCATCCATACATTAACATACATACGATCCGGCACGAAGGATCAAGGTGAAAGCGATGCGATCATAACACTGGTGACTAACAGTTTGAACACGTGTTATTATTTTAATTACAAACTAAGTTATTATTTAACTTTAGAACAGGTGGCGTAAGATGACGTCGTTTTCAGCTATTGATTTAAGTCGTTCGTAGTTCTGTGAAATATACTCTTTAAGGTCAAAGGTATAAATCTTGGTATGTTTTGACGTGTTTATTTATTGTTAGTGCCTGTAAATGTTTATGTTTAGCTTTAAGATGGAATATGATTTGAAAATCGTTGTGTATCTACAGACAATAGCAAATCAAATCAAGGTAAAGTTTGCGGCATTTGTGTTGTTCTATCTAATATGTACATGTACTATAGTTAGTACGTAAAACGTGTGGTAGTTAAGTAGAACCTATGTAACTAACGTTGGTTTATTGATAAATATCTGTGGTATGTGATGTGCTTGTATTGCTCACTCCAAAAAACAATGTTCTCCACTGCAACTGGCAATACTCTACCACTGCAGAACACAAAGTGATTTAATATAGGATTTTGTTACTAGTTCATATGATTATATTGCTGTAGGTAAGTATTGTTATCGCTCGTATTCACAAACATTACTATGAGGTCTCACAGTGCGCGTGGACGCACAGGGTGACACACGAACCAATCACAGAGAATTCAATGCTCTGCGTTCGATTTGCTACTTCACCTAAGCAAGCATCGTTTGTGAATACGGGCGTAAGTAACCGAAATTTCCAAATTTCCTCACTTTCCTAAGTATGAGCCCACACTAACAGCAGCAGTTTAGACACCCACTGCGAGCCCAAACGACGTTCTTCGCTGTTAAATTGACGAACGTCAAGATAAGAGCCCATTTATTACGGCCATTATGCCTATATTAGTGACTTGCTGGTTGCGAAACATTTTGATGTTTGCCTTTGCGATTCGAACCAAAAGTTGTTGAAAGAGATTCTCTTTTAGTATAGAAAATGGAAGGTATCAAGCTTTTATTGCCACCCTGTTTGACTCTATATTTCCTAAACTCATAAAACTCATTTTATTATTTGCCAGTAAGCTTTTAAAAAGCGCTTTTACACGTCCCAAAATATAGCTTACCCTACCACGACCAGTAGATCCATTTTTACACACGAAAAATGGTGGCTGTACCTTTTTAAATGTTAAAAACTACTTATGGCCGTCGTCTGCAGTTCTGCACCCGTCTACATCAGCGACTATCTTAATCCTTGAGCATTAATAACTAAAAATCCTCTACGGATCTTCTAATTGTCCTGTACTTCGGTAATCAATTCATCAAACCGTTAATTACCGGTTCGCCCACAAGAAATCAATACACCTGACACCGAACCACTTTCTTTGACGCCCACACCGCAGAATGAAAAAGCAAACCTATAAAAAACGGACAAGAGCGAAACGAGCTGTAACTGCAAAGATTCAATACTTACCTACTTTTGTTAGAGTTCGTGTGTATTGAAAACGAAGAAATTAAAGCTTGCCTACAATAAATACAAGTTTATTAAACTACTGTATCATCATTTCAGCTACAGGACGTCCACTCCTGAACTGTGACACTCGTAGACCGTCCCCAAAGATTTCCAGGTTGACCGGGTACAAGAAAAAGGTTGAACAATTATGGTCATATTAGTGAACATGAATGCGGGCACGGTCGCTTAGATTTGGGGCTTTTCCTAAACTGTATAAAATCGCAAAAAGTTAAATGGAAACTGACCGGAAAATTCTATTTATTTTAGTATCGACCACCCACCAGAGAATAAAGCTACGATACGGGCAACAGCACATCAGATTAAATACATTTTTATTGCAAAATCGTCTCTATTATCTATCTATTACAACCGCATAAGATGCCGCAGTGAAGCTTGACGCACAGTCGTCTGCACAAAACATTGGATTACAATATCTGGAATATCATAATCTCACACTAGGGTAGGGTAGGTAGCAGACCAAACTCGAATACCAATCGACTTTTTACTAGGCGTTTCCCAGAGCACGTCCCACATTCGAATATTTCGAGATACTCGTACATCAGTCTATACATGTTTGCTGTAAAATCGCCCGTATTGCAGGTACATAAGATTCCACTATGTAAAGCTTAATATGCTGTCGTCCGTACATAATAACAATCGCTGAGATTTATAGAGGTCTCGTCTATGACAGCGGAATGCTAAACCAAGTTGTGCATTTGTATGCAAATAATGATATTATGTATATTAATGATGGGCGTCGCATAAGTACGTTGATTACAACAGTAGCGTCAGTAAGTCGTGTTTGAATCAACTCACACCGCTCTACATTTGTGCTGGGCTATGTGAATTATATTTCTTTGCCTGACCGTACATGTGTGAACTGTAGGTATTTAAATATTCATTTCAAAGGAAGGATCTTTTGAAGAAAAATACCGAAAAAGTTTTCCGAAACATTTCAAATTCAGGAAAACCTGAACATCCTACTTTCTATGGGAAACGACATGGCGTCTCCTGTTGGGCTAATCTAAAATATTAGTAGAGAGAGAGAGAGAGCATTGTTTTTTTGCAAAGTCATGTGGCCATTGTTAGATGGCTATTATGTTCACATTAAAATAACTATACCCAATTTGATTATCACCCGATAAAGCGTAGACATTTTGCCAAACAATATTGATAATCGCAAATTGCAAAAGTTACTGACAAGTCTTCAGCAAGTTACTGCCCACTTGTATTGTGGTCAAGCTTACGCCATGATGAAAATAATGGGAAATGCCAGCGAAAGTTTGTGTGAAGTAACAACATTATTAAATGGGAGTGCCGAATTGTTTTCACAACATAATTGTGAGTTCTCGCCCCGTAGGAATGTGTGGAATTAGGTGTTCACGCTTGCTTCAAAATCCGTTATTTTGTTAACACGTGTGCTGCAGAGGTGTTAACGCTTTTCCTGTGGTTCTGTATATTTTGTTAAACGCTTTTGATGTTTTCAACCTCATTTGTGTTTTTACGACCGCAGATTTTAGGCTCTCTACACAATTTAACCGCTGGCTGACTTGTTGACAAAATAAACGCCAACTTTAGACCTAAAATGTAATGAAGATATTTAGTTTCACTCTTGGTCTCGGCTATATTATTATTTTTAAGAATATGACTATGAAAGTCACAACTGACTTTACTTCGGGACCATCGAAAAGGACAACTGTTTTGTTTTAAACTTAGTTTGAAAAATTCTTCTTTTTTCGATTACAAAACAATCATTACTCTAACGAGACTATCCCCACCGCTGCAACTCCTGTGTAGCCAGGATCTGCTAGCTTGACCACCAATAAAAATCCAACCAGTTAAGGCCCAGTTTTATCAATTTGGTATTACCTTATTCTACTTATGTAGAAATCTGAAAAATATGTTCCAATGAGCTGAAATGCCCTTGGCTGCGAACCGTGACGGACACAATACAAATCGCACAATACCCGCGGACAGTCCACCGACCGGCATTATTCAATACAAACAGTATTGGCGGCGAAAATCTTCACAAACCACGGACAAAGGCTCGGTAATTGTTTAAAGTTTAGACTCATGTCAAGGCGACCATTCAGCTATGACTATGGCGATTTACATTACATTTCATGGGATACCATTGAATTTATCATGGTGTAAAATAAAAATTAATTAGAAAATCAAGGCTAAAGGTATTTGAAACAAGTAGACTATATTCCTAAGTAGAGATTAGGTTTTTCAACTCAAATTATTTCAAATGAAGTCAATTTCATAGAAGACTTGTGCTCGCTTCTATTTTCCTACAATGACTGCATTAAAGAAATCATGCTGACGCAGCCTCTTTTTAACGAAAGTGAAATTTTGTTAACCTATGTCACCACCACGCCGTAAAATAAAGTAAAAACAGTGTCTGAATTGACAGTGTTTTGTTTTTTATTTCTCAAATCCGTGGAAAGTTTATGCTATGCGAACACTTGGTCCGTGTTCAACGTAAAAAACGTGACGACTGCGTCGACTGCCAATCACGAATGTCAATGGACATGGTCATAAAACTGTTTAATTTAGTGGTTAGCGTGATAATAAAACTTCTTAGTTACTTGATGTTGCTATGTATTGTTACATAACGTATATTGTGTATTTTTAATTATTTAAAGCTGCTCTTTGAAACGATTTCACCCTCATAATAGGCTGTATACGCCATAATCGCCTAGCTCTATCTGCTGTGCATCGCCTTACTACTCTGTCATTCTGTCCCATATTATTTTGAAGATCCTAAAGAAGAAGAAAATTGAATTCAACTTTCCTCCTTGAACGCTCAGGTTTTAGAATGATATCACACCCGAAGCATTTCCTTCGCGCGTGTTCATATTAAATTCTAACTATTGCATGTTACTAATGTAAAATCAACAAATTAATTCTATGTTACTTTCCATCAAGATATTGGCTTGCGTGTCTTGATGATAAATAATGAGTAATGGCCCAATCTTGTGGGTAGATGTTTACGGCAAAATATTGCGAATCGATATGTGAAGGGTGACCGCAAACGTAGCGTAGGACGTGCGCCTTCTTGATGGACCGACGACCTCATTCAAGAAGGTATCTGGTAGATGCCGGTTTAAAAGCAAGAGTGTGCATTGTGGTGTTCCATGTTAAGCTTACGGCGAACAGTGGACAGTGAAAAGTTTCTGAAATAATTATGTAAAGGACATCTTACGAATTTTGGGGTGACAAATGCCCGTTTTCACCATTTATTCCCTAATTTTTAAGTGACCCCTTTGAAACCAAAATTCCTGTTAAAGGTGTTACCAGAGGGATCACTTAAAAATTAGTGATCACTTGCAGATCCGAACCAAATCCTTTGCAAAATAAATATTCTGGTGCAAAATTAATCAATTGGTCTCTTGAACTGTTCTGCCCCAAATTCGCTAACCAGTTTTCTCTTCCTGGGCATGTTATCCTCAAATGTGTTAATGAAGTAGCGTCTCTACTACAGTGCCATATGTATGCGGCTCGGAGTCGGAAGTCGGATGATAATCTCGTTAGCTGAAGGTAATTCTTTTAGCTCTAATAGACCAGGCCCTTGTTACTTGGGAATGGTGCAAGTGAAGAGAGGTTAGCGGACAGGTTCAATGGGCTTAGTTCAGTTCATTCACGATACTTGCTTAAGTGAAGCAGCAAATCGAACGCACCGCTTTGAATAGAGCTCTTTGATTGGTTCGTGTGTGACCCTGTGCGTCCACGCGCACTGTGAGACCTCATCATAGTAATGTTTGTGAATACGGGCGTTAGTATCGTGTGTCATGTTTTTCTGATTACTAAACATGGATGCTAAGTTTTGCAGAAAAAAGCAAACATTCTAAGGTCAGTCGACCGCTAAATAGATTGTTATTAAATACATTTTGTGTGAATAATTTTTACCGTACGTTCTCATTAATGAAGCTGTTGATGCACTGCTCGACGAGTATTATTTCCGAGCATGCAGGATGCCTCGAGCATTGCATTTGTACAGTGCAACAGATATTCCTTTATTTTATGCAGTTAATTATATAAATCCTTTTAGCGTTCGAACTAGAATTTCAAAATCACATTCAAGATTAATTAATTTGGAAAATGTGTAGTTAAGGCTGTATAAAATACTCAAACGCTATGTTCTACTACTTGAAGCATTATAAAGTCGCGGCGGCACGAGCACAAACAATGGACTAACGGTGGTGCGCACGCGTACAAACACTGCGTTTGTTGAGCCAGAACCGGCAATTTGGATAATGCTTTTTGTTTATCTAAATGTTTAAGTGGCTATTCAAGCTTATTTTGACTTCCTTCCTCGGTTATTGTTTTGTACGATTTGAGAGACCTTTGAAAAACTTCAACTTTTTATCAATAGCCTGGCCTTCTCTATTTTGCTACAGATCCTACTCGTATACTATCAAGGCTAGCTACCTGGTAAGGTGCTAAAAAAAATGTATCATCCTGTATGTAGTATACAGAACTTACCAAATAATGCGACATCCAAATTTTTTACGAAATCTTCTTTAATGGGAATTTTTATTAGTTCAATTTCTGAAAACGTGTTAATGTACCGTTTGTGGTTTAATTTGTAATTATCATGATTGATAACTGTAATGTCTCCAAAAGCCATGGTATCGATTTCTCAAAAGCAATAAAAATCGGTCCCTTTTCCTGTTCCAGATAATTCGACTTTTATCGAGAGATTCAAAGGCATGAGAATTTTAATTGCCTGGCAAAATATTTTCAACTAGCTTTCCGCCCGCGGCTTCGCCCGCGTGGAATTTTTAGGTTTTTTATATAACCTATGACACTCAGCAATAATGTGGCTTTTAATTGGTGAAAGAATTTTTAAAATCGGTTCAGTAGATCCCGAGAAACTTTACCTCTTTATAATATTAGTATAGATGAATGAACTCCTCGTACCATGACGACGAAGACGAAGTTCTAGTACCCCTGTCTGTACCATGATTGATAACAGTCCTGTAATCTGCACTAATATATTTTGGCAAGTTTTGATCTAAGATTTAACTTCTCTGTCTTAAAAGACCTTACAATATAACTGAGAAAATAAATTTACTCAAATTAGGTACTGAAGCTATAGAAAATAATTTCAATGTTACAAAGCCTTAATAGTTTGCAACATTTCCAGAGTACTAGAGCGATATCATTTTATCATTAAGCCGACAATTCCAAAGCAGTAAAACAAAACAAGGTTGAAATTGTACTGCTAGAGAGATGGTGGCAGGTGATTGTTACGTCCAAATTACACATACATAGTCGTTCAATTATTTTAGTACCGTTGTGGTATTCGGAACGCGTGCCGAACGCAATAATATTAGTTATAATGCAAGTCGAAGGTTGAAAACCGATTTAAATGCTGCATTATCAGAATGGTGTAATGAATGACTACTTTATTGCTTTGCTCGATTAAACCTACAATTGTACAAGAATACAAAATTATACAGTGAAGATAGAGAAATTGTGGATAAGGCATTTTATAATCGGAGATTTGTGTCTGCTTAGTTTGTTAACCAGGTAGTTTGGTTTGATAAATTAACTGTTCATGCCCCCGATTCCTTAAAAATATTAAAGTTTCCAATATTTGGGTCGTCGTGGTCGTGGTCCAATATTTGGGATCCAATGCCATAGATACAGAGAGATGAAATGCTACGTCTATCAGAGTCACCGTTTTTAACCGCCTCTGTGGTCTAGTGGTAAGATCACCTGCTTCAGACGCAGAGGTCCCGGGTTTGATTTCCAGTGGGGGCAGATTTTTCTGTTCGGTTTGGTTGGTGGTAGGGCTTGTTCTAAGTCCGCCTGGCTAGCTACCACCATCTTACCTAAGTCTGTCGCCATAACAACAATGTTAACAGCATTGTTGTGTTCCGGCAGTCAGAGGTAAGATAGCCAGTTCCTCCGTGGTTGAGGATTCCGGGTGAAGCTCGCTTCCACCTTTGGCTGATCGTCACTTACCATCAGGTGAGATACAGGCCAAGAGCTTCCTCGTTGTGGATAAAAAAAAAAGTTCATGACACCTAAAGTAGCCAAAAAGTTGTCAACCCAACCTTCGGGTTGCGAACTTTTTGGCTATTTTGGTTCACTTTGTCAGTCAGCGTGCACATTCACGAACTATTTGACGCTGACTGTACCGGATGTGGCGGAACTGTCGACCATTTATTCGATTACTTGACATTGGAAATCGTGTGATGCTCACGCGCATGACCGTCACGATAGCTCCACTGGACCTTTACCAATCGTTACTAGTTATTTGTCAACTGATTACCCCTGATAAAGACTTTTACTGGACTTGCAAAAGGCGATATTTTGTAGTAACTTAGTCTCTTTTTTTTATCCACAACGAGGAAGCTCTTGGCCTGTATCTCACCTGATGGTAAGTGATAAGATAAGATAAGATAAGAAAATCTTTATTTGACACAAAAAGAAAAAATAAAAAATAGAACAAAGGGACTGCTTAATAAATAAGTGATGATCTGCTTGCGATTTTAATTCTTTTAAAATAAAACAATGAACACAGCTGGGAGACGCGAAATCCACGTCTCTGGCCTTTATCTGCGGTTTGTTATAGGGCTGGCAATTAATATTTTTCAAACATTAATATACTAATGTGCCAGTATGTAGTTCAGAGCATTCACTATAAAGATTTGAGGTCGTAGATTCGACTACCAAGCAATGGAATAAATAGCAAAGAGGACATACCTACATAATATCAAACCAATATTTTTGATGTGAAACATTTTAACAACTAAATAAGAAGCGAAATCGTATGCAACTTTATTTGCAGTCATCTAAGTTATGCTTGGGGTGCTGAAAATAGCAACTCTATATTAACTAAGAACAGTTCTAATAACTTGGACCCAATTTGTTAAATCAACCTAAAGTGACAACCCTGGTATTGGTTCTTAACCGCAGAAGATGGTTCATCTCAATGTAGACCACAGGTCATTGAACCCGATTGTTTTATGGACTACATAAAATCTTAACGACACCGTTTGAGCCGGCCGTGCCAAACTGCTAATGGTCAGTAATATGACGGTAGTAGGAATAGGAGCGGTTTAATTTGCTAATGCGTTTTGGCTGTTGATCTCAGTCATTAGCTTTAGGCTTTTGTTTTAGTAGTCACATTAAATTATAGCATCGCAGTTGTAAAAAAAATTATAATAAAAATAAACTTTTTTAAAAACAAGCTTTTATTCTGAATTTCGAAAGTTTGTATCGCGCATGGAATTTATTCCTCTTTTTCTCTGTTTGCGCTACAAGCTTTCGAAATTCAGAATAAAAGCTTGTTTTTAAAAAAGTTTATTTTTATTATAATTTTATTTTACACTTTTTAGTTATATCTTAATCTCAGGACCCTGGACGTTATCTAACACTAAAGTGCTCGAAAAGACAAATCCAACGAACCCAAACTCGATGAGTTTCCGCCGTTTTGTTTAGGAGTTCCTATGGCCACCTCCCGACTCCATCATCAGACCAGCTCAATGGTACCATAATATTGCATTGTCATCGGACTTACACATGTATGCAAAATTTCAGCTCAATAGGAAACCGGGAAGTGGGTCAATTTTAAGTTGCAAGATTTGACGACAGACACCAGACATGTGAAAGTAATAAAAAGCTTGTAAAAAGCATCTATCACAACATTTTAACGAAAATGTATGAAGGTAGTTTATTACTTTTTCCGACATCCCGATTACTTGTAAATTATAAATAACTTGAGAAATCGAACTGCCTACCTAAGACGGGAATCGAACCCACGACCTTTCGCTTGACGTATTACTGTGTTTTTGGCAAATAAACGTTTTGAATTTGAATTTGACGGGCGACTGCTCTTCCATCTGAGCTACTAAGACAGTGGATGAACTTAGTTGCCCGGCAAGCGAAAGGTCGTGGGTTCGATTCCCGCCTTAGGAAGTTCGATTTTTCCAAGTTATTTTAAATAAAATTTACTTTAGTCTGAGATGCAACTCTTAACGCTAAAAATTAAATAACTGCCCGATAACTTTTTTGTTTTTAACCGACTTAAAAAAAAAAGGAGGAGGTTGTCAATTCGAGTGTTTTCTTTTAAAAGCTCTTTTAGTTTGTTAACTACCATTGCTTGCGCTGAAAAAACAAAATTCTTATTTTAAGAGCGTTTACGTCTAGCGTGGCATGTCAAGTTTAGGTAATTTCGATGCTATTTTTATTCACACTAAAATAATTGTGACTGTGTGCGTGTTCTCACGCTCTATAGTCAAACCAAAATACTTTGATCCACCATCGTAAAAGTGTGCCAGGCTGTCAAGTGACAGCTCAAGGAAACTATAAAATCTTCAAATCTTCCAACACCAACTCCATAATTATAAATCATGGTATACATTAGTCCTTATAAATAATAAATACGTAAATTCTTTATAAAATAGTAAATATCAAAGGTTTTTTACTATTTTGAGAATATTTTATACAGCCTATGTTCAGCAGAAAAAAAATTGAATTTTAATGGTGAGAGATTTTTTCAGATCGGTTCTATTCAAAACAAACTTTTCCTGTTAACTATTCTTTTTTTATCCGGAAAATGCATAACATTTCATACCCACCAGCTGCGGGGGCAGCTGGTGGGTTATGTGGGGTTCTTCCTACCAGAAGGTGGGTAGCCCCTACACCCACTAAAAACCTGACTGTTTCTGCCATGATCCATATGAGTGATATGAGGGAACGCGGGACATCGCCATTGGCTGTTGCCTGTAGCATTCGTCCTTAGCCGCCACCAGACACCTCCATGTCTAGCGACCGAGGCCTGTTAGGAAGGGACAGTTGGAGACCATAAGCTGTCCTCTTGCGCCCAGGGTGTCGGCGGCGGATAACCGGAGTGTCGGCTGAGGNGCTAAAAATAACTTAATTTTATTTTTCATTACGTCTGAAATAGAATTTGTAGTAAAAATAGACTGTAATGAAAAATAACAATAAAATATTTTAATTACCACGTGATCGCAAAATCTACCACCAAGATTTTGCGGATACACTATAAAAGTCCAGCTACCTGTCAAAGATCAACGTACGCGTGACACATGTCAGCAGAGCACCGAGCGACGTGACCTCACTCTGGAACGCCTCGAGGCGGACTGAATTTGAACGATTCGTGCGCGGCGTTTTATAGTACTTTTCAAATACTCATAGAAAAAAAATTACAATGAATTATTTTAAATTTCAAAGTAAATATTTTAGATAAGATATTCTTCTATTATATTAAGCTATTTTTGTGTTGAATAAAGGAAGAATATTGGTGAAAAAATCACTTTGATTTTTGGGTATTTCACGTTCTTTTAATTTGTGATTTCTTATTGTAAAATGCTTAAATCTAAAAATTTTCTCAGATAACTATTTACCCAAGGATCTATGCTATAGGATATAAATGTTTGTTAAATCGTTTTCACAGTATTTTTATAAAAATTTCAGCTTGTAAACTGACGCTAAAGTGGAAATTTACAAAACCTGTGTGGACTTATCTTGATAGAATTCTTAAATACTAAACTAATCGCAATATTTTCTCAATTAACTATTTAGACGACGAAATTGCCTAACTATTTATGCCTATAACATATTTGTAATATTACTGGTTAATGATTGTAACGAGTTGAAAAAGTACTGTTTTTGCGCCAAA
This sequence comes from Ostrinia furnacalis, assembly GCF_004193835.3. NCBI lineage: Eukaryota > Metazoa > Arthropoda > Insecta > Lepidoptera > Crambidae > Ostrinia > Ostrinia furnacalis. Next base: position 135,381 of record NW_021137379.1, on the reverse strand, counting down.
CGGCGTAAACGCTCTTAATAGGTATAATCTAGCTATTAAAAGCTTTCCATATCTATATAAAAAGTAATCCATATCATAAATACTGGACCACGGTCACCCTAAATGGTTTCCTGTGGGATTGAAAATCACAAAATGGACGTAATAAACATTTCCGGACAACCTTAACCTCCGCCATTACCGCTGTCCGGATTCCGGACGCGGCGAGTTGTCACAACAGTGATCCGACCTTGACATTTGACAAATGACAGTGAAGCGCTTTAGATTTGTGCAACACAAAAATATTATTGTTTTGGATAACATATTTATTTACAAAATATCCTTAGCACACAACTAAGAGAAAACAATAAGGGAGAAATGTTTAGCTTAGGCGCAGACCACCGGCTTTTAGTTGGCCGATAGTTGGCCCCGATTTTAATTTGTATGAAGAATCGGCCGATACTAAATCGGTGTAATGTGCGCACTTTCATTACATCTCCATACTGTAACAGCCCGACCCAACTATCGGCCAACTAAAAGTCGGTGGTCTGCGCCCAGGCTTAAAAAATAATCTGGGATAGAATATGATGAAGAACCGGTCGTACAATATCCCATCCCCTATTTTAACCTCCTAGTATTATTTGCAACAAATGGTTCATGTTATTCTCCAAAGACCAATCTTTATACATGTATACCAAAACTTATCAAAATTTGTTCAATAGTTTAGACATAACTCCTCTTATTACGAAAAAGTTAAAACCGGGACGAACACTAGCTTAAAATGACATTTCCATACTAAATGTCAGTTTAAACTAGACTCCAACCAGAGTAACTTTTGTAATAAGGGGGAATGAAACAAACAAAAGTTACTTTCCTATATACAGAAGCATTACACCCTCAGATCATAGAAGGGAATAGATGTGAAACGGGGGCGTGGCGCGTGTCTCCGCGATATGCCCAGAAACGAACATCGCCCGCGACGCCAGGTTAGTCGCGATTCAGTCGTACTGAGGAAATGTTCTCCGATATTGTTGGATAATGAGTCGTAACGTGCAATAACATAAGTGAAACGAAGAACTACAGGAACAATGAAGTCATTTACCACATGTAAGTATTGCAAATCCATTGGTATTTTGCTTATAAATAAAAAAACTAAACATTTTTACGAACGAATTCAGTGCCGTGACATTTACTGCGATATCGAAATTAGTGGTGATAAAAATTCAAACACGTTGTACATTGACGATTTAGTTAGCAACCACTTTATGTCATGCGTAACTACTGCGCAATGTATTTTATTTCTTCCGATATCCACTGACGCGTGAAAATACACAGTACGGCCGCATGTGCCGGTCGTAACATAGTGCAGGGCTCGTGTTCTAATACGGTTTCCTATTATCGATAAATAGAAGTAAATTATTATTTTCTATTTTCTAATTTTGAATGAAAAAATCATGAGTTGCTTGCGATTTTTAAGTTTTTACAAAAACAATAACAATAGTAGAAGGGATTAGTAACTGTCAACTATGTAATTACTATAAGAGCTAGTTGAAAGCCTAATATAGGCATTATTTTTGATAAACATAGGCGGTACGAATTTCGCCCCAGGATTTAAAGTATCGATATCTTATCGACTCCATTTTATCTTTCTTCTCTCTAATTGCTTTTTTCAAAGTGTGCGTCACGTCACGCGGCCATTGATTGGCCATAAGCACGCCTTCTGGCCAATCACAGCACTTTTAAGCCGGTTGCACATGTTGTCGTAGACTCTCAGTCGCTTTGTTTTTACACAGGTGAATGTGTGTGTGGGAGCTGTGGTGGGGGAAATGTGGGGACACTGGTTCTCGTTGTAGTTACGCGCGACTTCATATCTATTCTCTTTCTATGATCTGAGATTACACCTCATCACCCTCGAGTAAGTATATCGAATATCGATGCACTCGATTCGTAATAAACAATCGATTTTCTTTGTTTTGCCGACGCGCGACGCGACTGCACATTAAGCTTCACACTGTAACGTCTTTATACAGTTGGAATAAGTGTTATTTTGCGATAAATATGTATATTCTGATGTGCTTTCGGCTGTAGTTCTTTCTCTACATATTATGTGCAAATAGATCAACAGCTCAGTCGTGTGCGCACTCCACTCATTATGTATTGCGTAAGATGCGCAGAGACATAAAAACGCGAATAGTAAATTATGTAAACTACTAATGAGAGTGATGGGGTAAATGGTGCGAAGAACTGGAGCTGCCATAACTATGTGAAGATGATGCATAATAATATTAGTATTAAAAAATATGTTCTTTATGATTTAAATGCCGAAAGTAACGATAGAATAAATTAGAATGCGAAGTTCATCAACATACAGGGGGCGTAGTGTGAGTTTACATCAAACGTATTCGATATCGAGTGCGTCAAAAGAATCTGTGAAGATTTTAGTTCTTGAAAGTACCCGCTTTAATCCTTCATTTATGCGCAGTCGTAGTTTTCAAAAACAATTTGGGGCTTACCAAATTTTCAAAAACAAATTGCCGTGCGAATTCGCACCAATCGTACAGGAAGAGGAAATTACTACCGAATTCATGCAAAATAGATTTCTAATCCAACAATTTTGTCCAACAAACGAAATGAATGATTTGAAACGGAAGAGTATCCTCAAATCTTCAACACGCAAATGGTATTTCCCCGTTGTTACCCCATTCGAAATTTTAGGAAGCGGCGAACCAAATGGACGTATCCTGAAATGTCGTAATCGGATTGTGTGGTAATTAGTAATACATATTAGGAAACTGATGGTTTTGCTTTAACGCGTAAGTGACCGCAGTAATGATGAAGTTTTTTTATTCCGTGCTTCATAGGACACGTTGAGCTGGTTTTGATAAAAATATTGCACGCTCACTGACAAATTGATGTTCTAGCTAGGCTACTTACAAGTTTCATTTTTTTCAACCACAGTAAGAGCATCAGAAAAAACGAAAACAACAGAAATCCTATCTCCATATCATAACTGAAATTTCTCAAAATTATGCAACTACCAGGACAAGCTGGTGTACCCCTTTTGTCGAAAGTGTAATGTTTAAACTGGGTACTACAGATTCATTTTAAAGCGAAAACGTATAATTAATCAATTAAAATATTCATAACCTATCCTATCTTAGCACCGCACGCGAATAACATTAATTTGTTTAAATGGATTTGTAGTCGCGTGCGCAAATATCTAACCCCACGTTTTGTTGTATTCGCCATGTTTATGTTAGCGCTTCCTATATCCTTGTTTGCTTCGTAAACATTTCTTCGTCTGCAATGCTGGATATCCCACGTCTATTCTGGGGTAGGGTTACCAGATTTTATATTGAGCTTTAGCTTGTTTTGGTCAAAAACATTTAAAATAATGGATTCCTAATAGTATTTTTGCAGTCACTTTCTTTAAAACTCTACTAATAATAAAATTATTGCTTTCTCCTTTTATAGTTTTAATAATCCCAAATTTTTTTGTTTAAATTATACCTTCTTCGGAGATGGTCATAATCTAATTCCATTCTAAAAATCCCAGAAACTTGTATTCGCTTTGTACGAACATTAAAATGACTCCCATGTGCCTAAAACTTATCTGACATGCTTATTTGATCTTGTATCAAAATTAGGTTGGTTCCAAAAACCCTAAAATTAAACCTAATGTGTCCAGCTTTCTCCCGATTCTTCCATCCCTGGATATGTTCACAGTTCAGCGCCCAGTTTTAATGTTGGCTTTGTGGCCCGGCCATTACGGAGCATAGTTGGAAATAACCGGGGAATGTACAGGCTATTGTCCGGATATTATTGCCGTCTGGGTGGATTATTTGGAGTGTGTAAAGAGCTGGTTATTATTGTAGTGCTTAGAATTGATGGTTTGTATTTTAAAATGGAACTAACAAATTCCATTTTAAAACACAAACCATCCATCCAGGGATTATGAAAGCCTTCATAGAACGACTGCGATATCTGGACTTTGTCTTCTTAAGCTTGATAAGGACGAAGGTTCGAAAAATCTTTGTGGTCTAGGGGTTAGGGTACACCTTCTCGACTCTCAGTCTCAGGATTGTATACCCGAGTGATTCACACAATCCACTTATACTTATTTGGTTCTCTAATTTAAAAGAAATATTATTTCGTACTTCGCAGCCTTGGCCCATGACCGACCACTTTGGCGTCTCACAAAATCTGCCTGCAGGGTTGTAAGCTCTACCATTGGACCTTATAGGTAGTCAATGCACGTCTCAAGCAAGGCCCCGTTTTCCATTTCTAACTCCCTAAATTATGTTCTTGATAAAAAGAAATATAATAAGAGCATGGTTCTGATGCAGGGCCCTAGACAATCGCCGACTGCCTAAAGTGCCTAATGGATAATCCTGCCCTGGACTTAGGAATGCATAAATCGTGTTAGTCATTACGCCGCCCGATGCATTCCGCAGATACTCAACCCGTTCCGCGCTCGGCTAACAAGGGTTAAAGCTGTCAATTATTCAATGAATGATTCGATGTTACGAAACTGTTATTTTAGAATGTGTAGCTCAACACTAGTGAGTTGGAAAACGTTGAAAACATACCTAAGTAGTACTTAGTAAGTACTCAATGTGATCCATTTTCAAAACATAAGTAAATTATGACTGAAAAGACTTACATGAATAATACAGAATTTTAATTTTAATCAGTGCTTGTGACCACGGCTGTAGCAAACACTACTTATATTCCAAATTTGAAGCTTCTAGGTCTGCTAGAAGTGCCTTAGAATTTTGATGATCGGTGAGTCAGTCAGTGAGTGACAAAATTAAGAAACTTTGACCCGTTATAATTCTTAAACTACTGGTTCAAATTGAATGAAATTTGAAATATACCGTGTCTTTACAATGTCTGCATGGTTACTGAAAATTCAGTCTTCTAGTTTTATCCACAACGAAGTTACAGGGGGTCGAAAAGGGCCTGAATTACTTCGAGAAAAGGATGGTACGGCCGTGCCACTTTTTTGCTCGACTCAACAGATGGACTACACAGTAAATATCGCTTTTTAGTCCCGGTGCTCTCAGTTTTAAGTGTAATGGAGAGGTTAAGTTTATTAAGGTTATGACAATAGAGGTGCACATGTTTCATTGATGAGCATTTTCTTAATATTTTCTTAATATTTTTACCAGTTACACCGCCTCAAGAAAAATATTAAGATGATTAAATAGTAATATTACTTTACATAACATTCAATTTTCAATGTTATAAAGTGGTAACAAACAAATGCTTCGCAGTTTTTATCAATGCAATCATCGGCCTGGCCTGATCGCTTGCATTCGTGATGCAATGTCAGTGATTATGTCACAAATTATCTGTTTTTTGTTCGTCTGCTGTACCTGTGACCAAAACGACTTTGAGTGTCTTTGGACTTGTCTAGTTATGTTTGCGTACTTTTTGCCTGTTGTCTCATATGAATTAATTAAAGTAATTAAGGCAGCACTTAGATTAAGTTGAAATACGTTGTAAAGGTTATTTTAGTGCATGTCTTGTTAGTTGTCCTATTAAATAAATAAAATGCTCTACCCACTACATCACAATCTTCCAGGACAATGTGTTGTGAAATTATTTGGTCTAAGTATTTGTTCCTAGTTTAGATAGGAAATTACAGGCTTGAATCAATCTAATTGTCCAAAAAAGAAATACATAATATTGTTCTGTGCTTCGGAGAGCACGTTAAACCGTCTCTAGTCGGTCCGATTGAGCCTTGTCAAACAATTAGGTATTTAGCATGACCCTAATGTTTTAGATGACTTCAGTTGTTTATTTACCCACACGCACACGTTAGAAGACCATTTCATGTCCGCTAACATTACATGTTATATAACATGTTTAATTAAGATAATTACGTTAAAACTAGCTTCAAACATATTTAAACTCTTAAATAGTCTAAATATGTTACAACAACTAATCAGTGGACTGTAACAAAAGTACACAGCATTTAACGCACCATTAATATTATACCAGCAAAATATTACCAATTAGTTTGACATGCTGGTTGTTTTACAAGTAACAAGATACGGGATGCCGTCAATTAACGTTAATATATAAAACTATTAACGAACATGCACGTAGTTGCAACGAGAGCTGTAAATTTTTATTGTCATAATCATAACAGCTGATTCGGTGCACGAAATGGCTGGTGATTCGATATTTATTGCTTAATATCAACATTCCTGTATGTAACTCGTAGGACATAGCAAATCAGATTATACATTGTCGTTCCAAAATCATTCTTATTACAACTACGTAAGATCTCAGTGTCAAGCTTGATGTGCAGTCTGTACTAAGCAGTCATAACTTCTGTGCAATCTCGCGTTACTTACTTAACTGATAAAGTTATTACCTAAAATGTAATGCAGCATTAAATCTACTTGTTATGTTTCTAAGTATCAATTAAAATTGTTATGAAATACTAACTATAGACGGCGACTTTGTTCGCAGATTTCGATTTAAATTCTTTATCGCACGTAAGTGAATAGATATTAATCATTATTAGATAGGATTCCGGGAGAAGCTCGCTTCCACCTTCGGCCTGATCGTCACTTACCATCAGGTGAGATACAGGCCAAGCGCTTTCTCGTTGTGGATAAAAAAAATGTGAAAAACCATATAATACTATAAAGGCATACACTTTCATGTAAAACAAATTGTCAGTGTTAATCCAATCCAATATTTGTTTTTTAACCATGAATCTATTTTCCTGATACAAATTATGTAACTCCTGCACAATGAAAACAACTAGAGCATCATTAGAAATGACAAACCTGTAACAAATTGTCATCATTTTTCTCTGTTACACCTTATTTTTCCACAAACGTGTGACAGAGTAAAAGGTATACACGACAGCTCTGATTTTAATGCGAAGACCTGCCCGTGGGAACTAGTTTTTATGTTCTCAACACATGTTTACTTCGTAATATACATGAATACCAGTAAGTTCTATACTTCTACATTTTTGAACGAGTGGCAATTTTGCGAAGCGGACTTCTCCTTCCGAATTTCATAGCGTGACGTAATAATGTAGGAATGTGACGCACAATTTTAATTAAAAATGTGGTGAATAGGGGTTTCATGTCAGTATTTACAACGTAGAGGTTAAGGTAAAAACAACGAATCATCGTAAGTACTTAAAATATGTCATACAAAATAATATTGTATAAAATACACATTTATTTATTTATATAATTCACTGTGGACTTACACATAACATTCGTCTTTGGTGGGAATTGAATCCGCTGCTCAGTTGGCTGTACTTAAAGCCTAAAGGCACCGTGCATTGTCATCGGCAATTGTATGTAGGTAATTGTAGAGGTATCTCCTACTTCAGTTAATGTTAAAGATATGACTAAGTATGTGTACTTATCCATTTTTGTCCAACGTTTATTGTGTACTGAACCAACTGCGTTTTCTTTGGTTATGTTTGCATTGTTTCTGTCTAGCGCTATGAATATAATAAGCAGCTGTTCAAATAATACTTTAATGGACTCCTAGTTGAAGCATCTCACTTTCATTTCAATTTTCTTTTAGATGTGTTTTATAGCGTAATGTTGTTTCAGTATACAGCATATGTATTATATTTCAGTACATAGACAAATCAAGAGCACATGGACTAAATTGTTGCAAAGTCACTCTTGTTTACTTTGGTGTGCTTTTGATATTACTCTGTTTTTCAATCAACATTTTTCTTCTATCAGTCACCCTGAAAAACATGTAACAAATTTAGCATAATTTTTACATTTATCTATTTCTTGAGCCTTCGTTACACAGTCTATTTCTACATAGATAGCGTACAGTCTACCTAAAGCATACCAGAGTTTTCATTTCCTCGTAAAATCGTACCTATTACAACTACACAAAACACAGATGGGTCATTCCATCGTTTCGGGTGTTACGTTCGTACACACATATTTAACAATTTCTTGTATTTTGAAATAGTATTTAAATAATATTAGTGCCTTAATCTGTCCGTTTTTAGTTGTTTTATCTAAATAATAAAGTTTGTGCAGCTTAGAATGTAGGATAACGAAAATATGAGTCGAAAAGTGTGCGTTTCGGGCGTTACGAGATTTTGCCTCTATGTTCTGACTGTTGCTGCATTTACTCGAAATTTAGCGAATTTTCTTAAGGAATCATACCTAAAACTTACAGGACTTCTAAAGTATGAAATTTGCAAACCATGTAACATACAATCACTGTTACATAAAACGTTTTACTATTTTTTAATAATTTTTTTCTTTGTTTCGGGTGTTACAATGGTTCTGTTTCGGGTGTTACGAGTACGAAAATGCAACGCGTTTTATCGATAAAATCGGTGTTTTATTAGTCTCTAGGTACTACAAAATAAGGAGTATAACAAATAAACACAAATAGAGCGAATTCTGGTTTGAAATTACGAAGCAGCTTTTCTTAAAAAATATACAAAGTTCAAGTTTAATTTTTCCTCAGAATATAGCTTTTTCTATTGTTTTTGGCTTGAAATAGCATTACTTTAATTTCTAATTACGATATTTAATGTGAATGTCAAACATCGAGACTTTTTAGCAATACCTTAATTTTAGTGTTAAGTCGACATTTCAAAAATATCTTAAATAGAGAAATATGATTCCTTTTCCGACGCCAGCGCTAGTGGGAGGTCGAAGGACACTCACAGTAATACTTTTTGACTTCTCCAAGCAATATACACACATTATCGACATATTAATAAAAATGTAATACCCGAAACGTTTCGGGTGTTACAGTTTTTAATCAAGAAAGAAACATACTAAATTAGTATCATGCTCAGATATTAGTTAGTATTTGAAATCATTACTACCATGACCTTACTTTTACCAAATATTGTTATCCTAATCCATGTGTAAGGTACAATAATAAAACAAATACCTGTTTTTTTGTTTCGGGTGTTACATCGCCGAAGTAACAAGAAAACACACTTAAAACTGGATGATTATCAATTTTTTTGGGACTATGGCGCTATCTACCAATACTATGATAAATACCCTCAAATCATATAGTGGCAAAACGTTTCACAGATTGATACTTTTTTTTTAATCATATTACCAATAATTAGAGAGAAAATGATCATTCAGACTGTTGACTTAAGTATAGACTTTGAAGACTAATAACTTAAAAACTACTTGTTTCTTGCAGATTTTTTTTGTTGCACATTATAATTTGGAATGTTTACTTTCAAAATTCATCAGATTTAATGCGAAAAGAACATATTTAGTTTTTAACCCTCGGTAACATATGTCATGGAATGACCCAGATGTGAAGCTTAATGTGCCGTTGTCTGTCTGTATGTCTTACAGATAAGGTGCTTTGCGCGCGCCCATTCGTATTGTTAATTTACAATTAAGTAACACAATGCTGGTCCGTGCGAACATCGGCACACAGGTGGTTAAAGTAAGCCATTTCATGTAACTGCCCTCTGTTCTTCTTTTCCCCAGCCCTTTAAAAACTTATTCTAACCAGTACTCTATCCAACTAGTGGTAAATGTGTGGTTACTTAAATCCACGCTCTTTGGTTTTCGTCAATTTCAGTGACGTTAAATGCAGTTTTTACTGAAAATATGTTTGAAACTGAGAATTTATTGCGAGAAGGGTAAAGATTGTATACTGAATAACGTCTTTATTTGAAGGTTATGGTCTATAACGGAAACGTGAAATGAAACATATTTATTACTGAAAGTAGGTACTTATGTTTGAAAATTGAAATGTATCATTTATTGTAAAAAGGGTAAAGATATACTGATCGTCTATATTTGAAGTTTTCTTAGCTCACCTCATGTATTCCAAGAAGTAATGAACTCCTAATGAAGTCTTTCATTCAAAGTGTGCTGGCTCTTCTATACAATTTGTGACCGATACGTTAACTTGTATGAATCAACCATATACATTACAAGGTCGCCGTTTGCAAGCCTCTGACAAAATTTTTCCCACGATCACCTGAAAATTCACCTCAAAACCGAAAGGCGTAGAGTTGAAAATTCCATTGGCATTCAGCCAGATATTTGGTAAAAAATTCTGTTCTAGACTGAGATATCAGTCAGTGTCTGGATACCAGCGGATCGTGTTACTTTGTGTGTTACAGAAAATAAAAGTGATTGTGGATAATATGTTACATATTGCGGGTTAACTATCAGTGTATTTAGTTACAAACAGTGTGGATGTTATAATATGTGTATAATTGAGATGTTACGTTGGTTTTTAAGGCGCGATTGGAAAAGGTGTGGGTGATAACATTCTTTAACTTGAATCAAATGTAGAGTCAAGCTAGCACTCTGAAACTACGCCCAAAATTCTTGATCATAAATAGATTTTAGCATGAGATTGGTTGAATTTCAATATTTAGATCAGTCAGGCCTATAAATTCAAGTTCAAATAGTGATATTCGTGGAGTTTTCATGCTAACGAAGTAAATGTTTCTATTATTAAGAGGTCATTCTATACGACAGACACGAAAATAAACATTGTGATTTGTAATGCCAGAATTTAAATCTGGGGGCACGGCAGTGCCCCCACCAAGTCGAGCAAAAAAGCGGCACGGCCGTACCATCCTTTTCTCGAAGCAATTCAGGCCATTTTCGACTGCCTGTAACTTCGTTGTGGATAAAACTAGAAGGCTGAATTTTCATTAGCTATGCAGGCATTGTAAAGACACGGTATATTTAAAATTTCATTAAATTTGAACCAGTAGTTTAAGAATTATAACGGGTCAAAGTTACTTAATTTTGTCACTCACTGACTCACCGATCATCAAAACTCTAAGGCACTTCTAGCAGACCTAGAAGCTTCAAATTTGGAATATAAGTAGTGTTTGGTGTATTAATTAAGGAAAAACTAAAATATTTGGGGGCACGGTAGTGCAACCGCCAAGTCGAGTAAAATTTTTCAATTTCGGTCCAACGAAACGTTAAAGATTTCCTGGCCTGGACTTGGTATTACATGGATCTCACAACTTTTTACCGTAGAACAACTGAGTTGCGAGACTTGGTTTTTTTGACAAGTATTGTTTTTTGATGGGATATTCTTAACAATAACTATTCAAAATTTGGAGCTGGATCTGCTAGAAATACCTGAGAACTTAGAGTAGGCGCACACCGTTGATTTTTAGTTGGCCGATAGTTGTGCCCGATTTTAAATTGTATGAAGAATCGGCCAAATTGAATCGGCCAAGTGTGCGCACTCCCATACATGCCAACACTGATCAACTGCCCGACTAAATTATCGGCCGACGAAAAATCAACGGTGTGCGCCTACTCTTAATCGTGAGATAGGCTTGATGCAATAATATTATACACATGACACCAAAATGCTTTACTTCAATTTCAAAATTACATTAAAACAATAAAACAATAAAACAATCTCATTATAATTCAATACATACAATTAGCGTGTGTCCTTGGCGCATTCGGAATAATTCAAACATTCGGTTAATAGGACGGGTTTTTCCTAAGTAAAGTCAGCGCCAAATAGTTCGTGCCACCCAAAGTGGCCAAAAGTTGACAGCACAACCTTATTCCTAATGGAACAAAGACATGTTGCGAACTTTTTGGCTACTTAGCGTGTCACGAACTATTTGACGCTGACTTCTTCTTCTTTTCTTTTCGTGTCGACAACAAACCTACACAGTCTCAGCCCAAAACTCCGCCACAAGAGTGGCGTTGTTAGCAGCACTCATCAAATCTTCCTGAGTGCAGTTGCTCGGGCACTCAGGGCACGACATCAGGTGCTTCATCGACTAGGCAACAAAACCGCACCTGCTGACGCTGACTGTACATACAGCACATCAAGATAAACACAGTATCTTATACAGTTGTAAATAAGTGCTACTTTGCAACAAAAACGTAAAGGATACTGATGACTGTACATCAGTCAAAACCGGCTTCTGTAGAATTTTAATTTGTTATTGTGGTTTCATCATCGCATTCTTAACGCGATGCGCTTTTGATACGCATTTTAATTAAACCTCGATTTAGAGGTGACTGATTAAATGATGATGATTCTCTAACTAAAGTATATTGCACACTTATGAAGGGTGTTCCTTGCCATGTAATCATTAGGTTAGTGTTAGCATTTATAGCCGAAACCTTTTCATATGTTGTGTAAGACAGTTTATTCGTTTCTAGTATCTTCTTATAATAATGCTCTACGATAACCTCTGCTTACTTTGGGTCTAGATACTTCAGTATATCAATCCGACCTATCTCAATCGTATCTAAATGATCAGCATCGAAAATACCATCATGATATAACGTGATTCACTCACTCAAATTATATGTTCACCGTAATAAGATTACGGCAATTGCTTCAATCGAATAGAGACGCATCTGTTTGCTTGTTAGCGCCCGCGGTCACAGTCGTGGGACGAATTCGCGATCCTGGAGGTCTACTCCGAAACGCTGTTTACGTAGTTTAGATCTATCTGTCACCGTCGCACATGCTTCGCGTGAGAGTGATGGCAACATTCGAAACGTTTTTCAGAGTAACTCCGCAGTATAGAAGCGTGATTCACAATTAGTATGTCGTCGACGTATTGACTAGGACATGCAAAAATGTAAGTCGCGTGACCTTTTATCTGTGAGCTCCGCGTATTTGGTCTTATTGTTTACTTAGTCCGCTACCTGTTCAAAGTTAAATACATCATACATAGGTACCTATCCATCACTTACGAATTGTGTACATATTAATAGGCTTGAGTCATAAATAGCTCAAATTGTAAACATCATCCTGTTCATCATAAAAACAATAAAACTGCTTGAACTATACTCCTGTGTGTCCTTTCATAACATACTTTATTGACAGAAAGTAGAAATTTACAAAGCATTTATAGTAAAACGTAAGTAGATAGGTACTTTAAATACATAATTTTATATAATAAATGCTAATGTAGTTAACGCATCTGCATTAGTCTGTTTCTACTTCAACTTATCCTTCCATCTTCGCCCTTCATTCAGTTAAAAAGGATCCGGTTATTCTGGTTCATTTCAAAAGCTTTGTGGCCTTGTCTGGACTGGGAAGGGGCTGGAATAAACGGGAGCACGGAATAATCGGGGATTTCTTTATTTGTCAGTCGTTGTTGGTGCAGAGACGTCGAGAGATGTGGCGAAATATTGCACTATCAGTACTCAAGTTGTTTGGGCTCGTTCCCACGAATTACAAATTAGAACGGATCGGTTTTTTGCAGTATCCCGCAAACGGGATGTGCGTGTGAACGTTAATCATCATCATCATCATCTCAGCCAGCCATAGGACGTCCACTGCTAAACATAGGCCTCCCCCAATGCTTTTCCATTTTGCGTGGTTGGTAGCGCCCTGCGTCCAGCGCCTTCCTGCTACCTTCACGATGTTGTCGAACGTTTATATTAACACGTAATCTACTAAACTGGATCCTGCAAAAAACGTGATGTCTCTTCTGTCTCAATGTGGAAAAGCCCTTACGCGCTAGTTAGTACAATAAATTAATAAATTAACGACATTTGTAACGGCAATCTACGAGTAAATTATGAAATTGAGTGAACAATTTATGATCAAGAATTTTGTCTCCCACATTCCAATAAACCACTACAAATAATTTAAAAGTTCAGAGATCTATTAAACCAATGTTATCATCGTCAGTTACACCAACGATCTCAATGTACACTTCCTATTACAGCGTTCACGAGTGTAGTGTCGTAGGTGCCCGCAATCACTGCGCGTGCGCACACCGCGGGATTGAGTGAATTTGAGTGACAAATCAGTGCGCTAATAGTGACGTGTGAAACGGAGTGATGAGAGTGAAAAGGCGTTGTAAAGGGAAATTGCATCATATGCTCCAATATTTCAGGTGACTTATTGAGTATTTGTGTAACCTGTAAAATACCATAACTTCGAACTCCTCCTATGTTCTTCTGATTAATCCGTTGCGGGTCCAATGACAGTTTAACTTTCCCCCGGAACAAACTTGACCTTCACTGGTTGGGTTTTTATTGGCGGTCAAGCTGCAGATCCTGGCTACACAGGAGTCGCAGCGGTGGGAACGAGAGGTGGGAATAGTCCCGTAATTCAAACAGTTCATCGTGTGGAATGTAAATGACGTCACACATCTTGTGTCAGGCTTTATGAGCCGCCATAGAAGTCTGACATTGTTCAATCGTCGGTCGGACGTGTATTGAATCATAATATGTATTTATTTTCGAACAGTGCGGTTGATTCATGCCTGTTATTTCCTAACAAAACGAGGGAAAATTTACAGAAAAAATGTTTTCAATTTGTCAATGCCATCTCGTAATTGTCTTGGAACAGTCACTCACATCACCAATAAAATTTTTTTGCTATGTAATTATTCTAATTATATTCTTTTAATTCACATGCACTAAATGCGCAAAATAAATCTTATTATTTGGTAATGCATTCGCGGTTGTAAACTAATTATTTATTTCCTTATTAATTGCATCTTTTTTATCCTCCTGCTGAAGTAATTGGCATTTCCCTGTTCAAAATCGATTTAGAAATATGATAGGTATAGTGTTTTCCTACAGTTAATAATAACAGTCTGGAATGTCTGGATATCAATTATTTGTATCATTATTTTCTATCACTCTTATTTCATTTTCAAATAAATAAACTCGTTTAAAATCGTCTACAATTACGTAAAAAGAAATACTTTTATTGGTATTTTTAACGGCAAAGTGTAACCGCAGTGCCACAAACGTACAACAGCATTGATCTTGACATTATAGAGGAAATGCGGATCATTGCGGCAGTCGGTTGTTATTTTATTACACTTCAGTGCAAAATTACGGGAACACAGTGCAAAATTACAGGAACAATACATTGGCTGGGTTGCACCATCTTTCTTTAACCGTAACTATAACATTAAGCGGTGTTTTCTGTATGGAGTTTGACTTTGAACGTTTGTTATAGTTAAAGTAAGCTAGTGCAGCAACTCAGCAGTATACTTACTCCATAAGAGACAATTTACTAGAACTCCATTTTTGCTCTTGCAGAAGCAGCTTACAATAATTTCACTGGTTGAACGAGATCTGTAAACCCATGTTCGCAAATAAAAATGATTTGAGTGAGTAAGTGGAAGTTCAACACAGTACTTGATGGCACTTAAATTAGAGACTGAAATAGGTGGTCATTTGGTTAATGATTCAAATCTGTCAATCGTTATAAAATCATTATAAAAGGAATGTTATCTAACAATTGATAAGATCCTTAAGATTAGATAAGATAATTTTAGTGTCAACTAATCAATTGCCACATTATACTATCAGTTTTAAACCGTGTTTCTTTGACCTGTAGTGTAATTTGTTTAATAAGGGCCGGTTTCTGTTGACCGCAAGGAATGTGAGATACGAGTAATTGATTTCTCACAGCTGATGACTCCATTATGATTATATCAATTAGTTGTAACCACGTAAGCACATAAGTGTTGTTGTTACCTACGTTTGAAGTACTGAGGAAATAACATCCTGCCACAAATGTTTTAATTAACGGTTTTAATGACTATCGACAAATAGTTTTAAATCTCTGATATTGCTTTACTACGAGGGCGGCACTGAAAATTTCGGGAATCAAGGAAGTGAAACAACATTACTATTTAAAAATGTATTTATTGCTTTTTAAAGTATTCTCCGCGAAATTTGACACATTTTTCCATACACGAAACCAATCATTGAAGCAACCATTGCATTCGGAAGTTTGGGTCTCCAAAATGGCCGTTTTGTAGGCTTCCACAGCTTCTTCAGGTGATGAAAATCTCTGACCACGCAATTTATTCTTTATTTAAGGGAAAGTATAGAAATCATTAGGGCTTAGGTCGAGGCTGTACGGCGGATGGACTAATAATTCTATGTTTTCTTGCTCTAAAAACTCCTTTGTTCAGTGCGCGGTGTGAGAACTCGCATTGTCGTGATGGAGGATGATGCGGCGGTTGCAGTTCTCTTTACGGAGTTCAGAAACGACCTGTGGCAAACAAATGCTAGCATACTAATCTGCATTAACCGTTCTTTGTCCCCCAAGAGGAATAGTCGCAACATGGCCGGTTTTGGAGACAAACGTGGCCACCATTTTTTTTGCAACACTCCGTGAACGAACAATTTTTGTTGGCTTTAATTCATTTTCGAACACCCAAACTCGTGACTGGTTTTTTGTTTCGGGTTCGTACGCGTATATCCATGATTCGTCACCTGATACGATGTTGTATACAGCATTTGAGGATCCTGCATGTAATCTCCCGAGAGTTCTGACGCACCAAGTAACGCGAGCCGCTTTTTGCTCTTCACAGAGCGAATGCGGTATCCATCGGGAAAACAACTTTTTTACACCTAATTGTTCATGCAAGATTATTTGTATTTGACTCATGCCAATGTCTAAAGTTGCCTGAATTTCGCGGTATATCACATGTCGATCTTCTTCAATCAGCTTACGCACAGCATCAACGTTTTCTTAGGTGACTGCAGTTTTTGGACGACCTTGACGGGGATCATCACTGAGCTTGACACGTCCACGTTGAAATTCAGGAAACTAGCGATAAATTGTGGTTTTGGATGGGGCTTCATTACCAAATGCAGAAATCATCCGGTCAACACACTGTTTTTGTGTTAAACCACTTCAAAAGTCATAATAAATCATCGCTCTTGAATTTTCTCGAGTCAATTCCATTTTCTCAACGACTAAACAAGTTTGACAAGACCTTGTGATACGACCGAGAATCTTTTTTTAAATAAATAAATGGTATACGATTTTTAAAACCCTGGACTTTGCAATTAAATAGATTTTAATATGACTGGAACAGTGGAAATATTCCATTCCCGATACTTTTAGTGCAGCCCTCGTATCTATTTCTGTTATCAGATTTAATTGTTGTCTGTGCTAACGATTCTTTGTAAATTTACTTTACTAATGTCTTAAAAGTGAAAAAAAAAAAGATTTTTATAAGAAAAGTTAAATAAAAAAAAATTAGCTTTCATTAATACGATTTTGCAACAAAAATGAAGGTAAAGTCGGATCTGGAAGATGTATTATGGTGTTCTAAAGATACCTTACCCTACCCTACAATACAATGGTATCTTATCAAATAGAGACTAGCTAATGATGATAAACAAGAGTTCTAAAATCAAACACTATCTAAATGAGATGGGGAGACCGAGGGAATTGCGAGCTCGCTGATAGAGTTAATAGGTTGCCAAAAATCGACAATGTCCTTACGCTCTTCGGGGTTCCTCTATGGAGTCTATGGTTTTATTTTTTGTCCTATTTTAATTTATTAATCTCAATGTCTTCATCGGTTATTCTACTTGCTCTTAATCCTCAATGAGCATTTTAAACAGGTGTTCTTAGCGTCGAAAAATGTCGTTATCAGTTGGTTTGTTTACGAAGTCTTCGCGACAGTAAACGGTGACGTCACGCTTTGTCAAAGCCAAGTCAAGGTTGCGAATGCGAACGGTGTAATTATCGGAAGATAAATTTACCTAGATGACTTCATGGTAGCATCTTCGCGAGTGTACTTAGCGATAGGGCTGGGTCTTACTCTAGGATCTATCTTTTTTACCTACTTAAAAAAAACTTTGTTTCATTATAATAATTTTTCATGGCGATAATTTTCTCCAAATATCTCGGGAACGTGACACCTTTAAGGTACCATAATGTACTGTTTGTTCAAATAACCTCGGTATCGCTTTCATCTTGAAAAAATTGCGGGAATGTTGCGGTGGTTGCGGGATATGCCAGTTTTCAAACGTCATTAAAGTCACTATTTTTGAAATTTTATAATAAAGATCTTCGTAGATTATTTTCTATATTGTTTTCAGCTGTAAAGAAACTGATTAACGGGTAACTAAGAAAGAAGTACCTACTTAAACTTTCACGTTGAAACATAAAAAATAAGAAACCTAAATTAAATAACTTGATGTCAAATAAATATTAGAGAGTTGACAACCCTATCTGCACATTCGTTTGCTTTTTCATTTACCTCTTGATATAAAACTTGTATGATATTGCTCACGCGAGCACCGCAGGGTTATTAGATGAGCATATGTATGGCTATGTAACGATGTTTGCAAGGTTGTTTGGAGTAAAGGATTTTATCTTTTTGCCTTCGTTTTGTGCGTCTAATAAGTATTTCAAATATGTGTAAGCCTCTTTTTCTAATCTTAGAGATTAATATCGGCGTATCTTTTACCCAAGATAACTTTAAATATCGTTTTCAGATCACCTCACTAATCCTTCAAGCCTCGCGAATCGAGCCTCAATAGATTTTAATTGTTACGGGGTTTTATGCGACTGCCGAGGTTTGATGGGCTAAATGCTCAAATGGCAATGACAAAAAGTACATCTTTTTTCAGTCGAAACACTTAAGTCAAAATTAATTTATTTTCAGGCTTTTGAAAAGTACTTATACACTATCACTGCTACAGACAGGATAAGATAATTTGACATACCAAGATTTACGTTTTATTTTCACGACGAACAAATACATTGAGTATGTCAACACATCGTCCTTATTACTATTTATTTATTCACAATGCGACTTACATACTTACCTGCTGATGAACATTTTTACCCAATGAGGTAACCCGATGATCGGCTGACGTCATGGACCGTCATTCGTTTGAGAATGACTTAATTGCGACTTAATTATCGATATCAATCGGAAGAATCCACCTGTTTAATAATACAAGCCTATCGACTAAGGAAAAAAAAAGCAGTTTTGCACTTTGTGCGATTAAATCCGTGAAAATACGGTCCGGATCGTAGAGCTATTTGTATGGTTTACGGACTAGTGACCGATTTACGACATCCTATTATTCGATTTCTATGGATTTTGACGGATTCGAATCGGACGTGGTACTCTAGCAATTTGTCCTGAATTTTCAGCGAGCGATCTTTTCAAGCGAGGAAAACCGTATCATATAGGAATTGCAGTTGTAGTTTAAATGTCTGCAACAACTGACAGACATTATGTATATTTACGCCTTGATATGCCTCACATACGTTAAATTACAAATCTTTAAAACAGACGTTTGCAATAGCATTCTTGCATAAATAAAATATAATCTAATAAAAAGTGATTTATCTGAGAGCAGTATAAAGTTCAAGGTATTGCACCAAATTCACATTCTTAAAACTCAAGTACGTATTTGGAAATATTAATGCATGATGATAAACACATGCATATTTATCGACGCATCTATTGCGTAAGTTTCCTTTGACAGACCTTGCAAATATTTTATGTGTAACACGAATTTGTTAAACAAAATAAACTTTTGCTTCGTCAGTTAATGCCATCTGTTGGCGCAATTGAGAACTACTTAGTAATACAGCGCCATCTCTCGGCAAAAATGAAAATTTCTTCGTAACACAATTTTGAAAGTACTCTCTTTTGTTTCAGAGGGGCGGTGTGTGAGTGCCGCACCGCCATGTCGCATCACAGCGATGAGCAGGCGCTGCTCACGGTGGCCTCCGACTCCTTCTGGGAGCCAGGAAACTACAAAAGGACCACCAGAAGGGTGGACGACGGCCACAGACTATGCGGCGAACTACAGACCCTAGTGCAGGAGAGAGCAGACATAGAGAAAACGTACGCGAAAAGTTTGCGAGGCTGGGCGAAGAAATGGAACGATCTAATTGAGAAAGGTCAGTTGATTTGTTACTATAGCGTTGGAAATTCATCTGGTAGAAAAACACGTAATCTATAATCTTTATAGGTATTTCAAAAAACATTATTTCTTATCAGGGAACAACCAGGTTTTTCTTCTGTCGAAGTCTTAATCAAGTATTAGTGGTTAGTTTCTATCGACAGGGATGTAGCAGTTTGGGCATATTCTGATTTCCGACAGTTCTCCGCCCTTCAAAAGATGGTGCTGTCTGTAACTTGGATCACATTGGCGTGTACATAATTATTTAGACACGCGAATAGAGTTGGTTTTTTATATTTTAGTAGGTACATATTTATTTAGTTACAAATTGACTTGTTACGAACGTATTTGCGGTTGAATAATTGCAATTGAACGTGGTAATTAATATTTCAAACATCTATTCCGGTTTCCGGTCTGATTTAAGCCACAGTAATTTGAGTTACCTACATAACCTCAGTTGTCGTTTCAACCGAAGAAAATTTACTGCTGGACAGAGGCCTCCCCCAAGGATTTCCACAGCGTCTCAAGAACTTTTCTAGGGCTAGGTATCAATTCTACTAAAATCATCATTCTAA
The DNA here is from genome assembly GCF_004193835.3 of Ostrinia furnacalis. NCBI lineage: Eukaryota > Metazoa > Arthropoda > Insecta > Lepidoptera > Crambidae > Ostrinia > Ostrinia furnacalis. The sequence continues at coordinate 115,163 of NW_021137379.1, read as the reverse complement.
TGCTATAGCGTGTTGTATCGGAATTTTAATACAGGAAATAAGCATGAAAGCTTTTCACACTTTCACATTTTCATCTCAGCTTCACACAAACGTAAATACTGATGCAACGCTTAGAACACCCTGTACCGCTAACGTATAACGTCTCTCTTAGCGGATGTTTATTCACAATGTTTGATTGGTAAAAGGCCCGCCTTTTGTATGTCACTATCGACGCTTATGAAAGGGTATTTGAATATTTATGTACTGATAGCACATCAAGCTTGACATTGTGGGACTTTAGGGCGTTGTAATAAATGCTGGTTTAGAATAAAAATGTAGAGTCTGGTGTGCTGTTGATAGCTTGATGAGGACCGAGACGAGTCATGTTTGGTGCATTCTTGAGCCAAATAAGTTGATTAGTTTATGATTAGATGATTGTTGATATAATACGTAGTACATAGTAGACATCGTCTTAAGGATATTGAGATTAGTTAACTCTAGACGCCACCATAGTATGCCCTTATGGTGGGTTTTAAGTGGTTGTAGCGCAAGCTGTTTTTTTATGCAGAACGAGGCAGGTATTTGACCGCAATCGCACCTGATGTTATGTGAGATGCTGTATAGAATGTTGCATAATTATCTGCCCTGTAAGTGCTTATTCACTCTCACCTTGAAAAGTTTGGGACGTGTATAGATGCCCTGAAAAGGTCCTCTGAAATTCATTATTTCAGTTGTTATGAACAAAAAAATCATTAAACTAAACTAGAAGCTTATTAAGTATTTCACTCTATTCCTATTTTAACAGAAAACGCACATTTTCTATTACAAAAATAACTGTAGCAAGAAAGCAGCTATTATTGTATAAATAAGTATGATTACAAGTATTTACACTACAGCAATAATACCTAACACACCGTGTCACCGATCGCCTACGAGGAAATCAGAAATTGTTCGCGGAGTACAGTCAACAACGTATCATACTGCATTCTTCTTGTAAAATAACACCTATGACCACTACATGAGATCGTCACAACTGGATAGTCTGCGTCAATAGTTCGTGACACCCAAAGTTGACAACACAACCTTATTTCAATAGGCTAGTTTTCCTAAAAAAACAAAAATATTGGACAGGATATTTTTATTTGTCAATCAAATTATGGTGCGTTGAAGTTACGCGTGACTTCACAAAATGTTACACACATTTAACCATTAACCACGCCTTGTCGTCACGGGCTTAGTATTATGAACTTTGGCGTCCTTTATCTCTTCTAATGTTCATTAGTTTGAAAAAGTGAAAAATACGTGTCGACTATTTTGTTGATAAGTTAACTGACGGACTCATTCAAACTCTTGCTTTTTTACCCAGGAAACATCCCTATTGTAATTAAGACGTGTTGTGAGCTTTTTCTTTACATTTATATTTGACCGCAATCGCACCTGGTGTTAAGCGAGATTAACTTATTGGCTACTTTGGGTGTCACGAAGTATTTGACGCTGACTGTACTGCGCGTGCGCACCGCGTAATGCATTTACACCTTGCGCTTGTGTAAACGGTTACGTAAAGGCCGCCTTTAGTGTTGCCACGCGCAAAAATGCAGGAAACATTTCAGTATGATGGGCGTGGTGCTATTTGTTGTGACATTTATTATGTCATTCATGTTCTTTGGTAAACCTGTATGTTTATACCAGCTTTTGGCAGCGGATTTATCCACGTGAATTCTGTCTAAAACCTGTTCCAAAAATTATCGTAACCAAATGAAACCAAATCTCTACCTTTCATTTAAATCAATTTAGTGGTTTAAGAAAGAGAAAACAAACATCCATCCATCGTAAGTACTCAGTCTCACAGACTTTTGCATATTTGTAATAGCCTGAAAATGTATTCACAAACATTACTACGAGGTCTCACAGTGCACGTGGACGCACAGGGTCACACATGAACCAATCACAGAGCTATATTCAACGCTGTGCGTTCGATTTGCTGCTTCACTTAAGCAAGCATCGTTTGTAAATACAGGCGTTAAAGTTGCTGTTTGCTACCTATAAATAAAACTGTAACAAAGTTTAACTTAACAAGTAAATAACTTTCTGTTAAATATAACGTTAATATAACACTTAATTACGGTACTTGTGTATTTGTGTTAGTTTTACCACCAATACTAATTACTGTAATCATTATAACACGTGATAGTATTAATAGAAATAGGTTTTTATTGGCTATTGTTCTTAGATATAATCTATCATTTCTTTCCACGTTAATGTATAGTGGCTTTTGACGAGAATGGGTATTTAATATTTATCACTATTAAAGGTGAGTCATGACTTAAATTAACATATTTTCTTAAACGTCCATCCTTAGTAGGTACCTAATATTGTAAATGCAAATGAAGCTGTCTTTCTCTCTGTTACCTTTTGACATTTAAACCACTGAACCAATTTAGATAAAATTTAGTGTAGAGTAGAGATAGTCTAAACCCCAGAGAAAACCTAATTTTTATCCCGGTTTGCGGAAGGAAGTCTCACGCACTGTTTCTGTCATAGACCGAAAGCAAAGCCGAGCAAAGCCGCGGACAAAAACCAGTGCTGAATAAATCAGTGCACAGAAAGAATCAGATTAAAGTTTACAGACAAGCATCATTTTTATAAGATTTATTATAACACACATGCCTACGAGCAAAATACATGTTTTTCTCCAAATTCACGTGGTAAATGTAGTGATTACTAAATTAGTACACAGCGTAGATTAAGTGAAAGATAATCTCTTTGAAAATCAGATTAAAGCAAAATTTGTATGAGATTTATAGTAAGATGCCACGTTGATGTATTTATTGATCACGAACAAAATAATGATTTTAGGTAAGGCATAAACAAGACAAACAAGATTCGAAAACTCAAGAATGTATTTCATTATTTAGTTCTGCGTGAACAAACATTACTACTTTTCTCGAATTCACTTGTTACAGTAATTCATCAGTTGTGCAATCGAGCGCATTCCGAATTCGAGCGCGCGACGAAATCGAAAGTTTTTATCGAGTCGACTCGATTATTCGATGCACGGCGGTCGTTTGTCACCGAGACATGTGTGGACTGGGCGGCAATACAAAGTAGAGGTTTTTTACGCGAAAACAATGAAAATGAAAGCTTTCGATTACGGAATCGATTTGTAAGCGATTACGATACATGTTCGTTAATTTTCTCCGTGGCTGAGTGAGTGGTGAGAGAAAGGGACTAAGTTTGTTGTGGATTCGATTCTCAGATAAATCACCAGTTTGGTTAGGTTAGGACATTGCTGTCATGAATGAACCCTATTATCCAGAAAATGTTATTCCGTGCTACAAAGGCCACATCAACCTGTCTGTTGTTCCATTAAAGTCGAACTATGGTTCTTATGTCTGGAAGCGGAGAGAGCCAGTTCCTCTGTGGTTGAGGATTCCGGGTGAAGCTCGCTTTTATCTTCGGTCTGATCATCACTTACCATCAGGTGAGATACAGGCCAAGAGTTTCATCGTTGTGGTTAAAAAAAAGAATCATCACAACATTCATCAAATATTACTGAAAAATGCATTTTTTTCATACTGCTCCTGTTCATTACACTTACATTATCTCGTTGGATTCGAACCTGCGACCGCAAAACCGGCATTCCACCGGAGCCTTCAGTAGTAATTAAAGTTATTTGTCATAACCGGCTCGAAGACCTTTAGCCGGTGTCGTAACGGCCACGCAAGAGGTGCCATAGCGATTGGCGACCTGAAATCGATCAACACTTTCGATGCAGGCGCACGCTCACGTACTCGTAGCTTTGGACGCGTGCGCATCGGAATGGAAACTATGGTACAGTTAGCGTCAAACAGTGACATCTAAAGTGGCCAAAAAGTTGACAACACAACCTTATTCTAATTGTAACAATGACGTGTTGCGATCTGTTTGGTTACTTTGGGTGTCACGAAATATTTGACCGCACATCAGAATACACATTTTTGGCAAAATAGCATCAATTACAAGAACTTAAGATAGCCGCAGCATTTAACTTGATGATACACTGTAAATTAGATGTTGTTTCCTCACCAGCCAAATAGTTTTGACCTTTCCAACCCCTTGCCAGACGATCATTAGTTTTTAGTAGCTTTTTTTTCGTCAGGGAAATACATTTATTTGTATACCCACCAGCCGCGGGGGCACCTAGTGGGTTATGTGGGGTTCTCCCTGCCAGAAGGGCAGGGTCTACCCACTAAAAACCTGACGTTGCCCTCGATAGCCATATGAGTCGGGAACGCGGGACATCACTATCGGCGTTTTGCCTCAAGCATTCGTCGCCAAAGCCACGATGACCCAAACTTCATGATGCACCAACGTACCTATATGTTGGGAGCATGCGCTGACAAACTTTCAGCTTTCTTAAAATAACGCAGGCCTGGCGTTCACATTAATATTTCGTTGGTATGTAGTCAGGTTAATATTTACACATTAAATATTGAGAAATCCACATAGTTCTGCACATCTTGGATTAAACAGGTCGTTGTGAAACTACATGATGGGAGCGTCTTATTCTTGCTTCGTGACAATCGTTTTGTCTATATTTTGTAATGGGCACTTGCTATTGCTATAATAAAGCCATCGTAATAATAGCTAGGGTTATTATTAGAAGTCCGAGTGACTTGGTAGATCGCTTATTGGAATATTATAATGAAAGCGCATGGGGCAAATACAGGGTGTTACTTTGCATTCTTGCCATATTTACAGAGGTTACTATATTACTGATACTGAACACAAATCCGTAAAAAAATAATGCCCGAAAAATTTTTTTTTAAATCTTGAGTATTTTATTTTATCGACAATCTGTTAAACACATCACTAATTATCGTAACGCATGCACATCACTTGTTGGCGATGGCAATGAAGACTTTTTTACTTTTTATTGTATTTTTAAATATCTATTGCAATCTATTCTTTATATTGTCTTTAAAATGTCTTTTTGACACTTGTAAAAAACTGAGAAATCCATCAATCACAAATCACGTTATAAATAATACAAAAATGTCTGAAGCGTATTCAAACAACGAATAATTTAATCAAAATGGTGCTTGGAGTGTCTGCAAGACGTCTTAGACGAAATGCTTGATGACGTACCCTTAGCGTTACACCAAATGCTCTACCTACTACCAGCAGGATGGTGCTCCCCCACAATAAGGACGTCAAGTGCGCGAATAATACGTTTGGTGAACAGTGGATTGGACGAGTGGTCCAGTAGCTTGGCCACCACGATCCTCGGACCTGACACCAATAGATTTTTGGAGTGACTTGAAACGACTGGTATGCGCAGAAGAGATAAACAGTGTAAACGCTTTACATGAAAGGATTGTTTTAGTGAAACTGTGAGACAAAACGTTTATGTGTTGCGAAAATTCAAGCGAAAAACCTACGCTTCGCCGTGCTAGACTGTGCCTTTATCAGAAAGGAGGACACTTTGAACACTTGCTTCGCAGTACGTAAACTTTGTAAGTAGGAACTTATAAATAAATAATTAATTGTGAATAAGGTGATTTCATTTCATACTTAATTTATTAATTTGTAAAAATAGGGTACAATGTTAAAATTAATTAAAACCCTAATAATTATTACGTATTTTTGACGGTCCTAAGCCCGTAAAGTAGAAAGGAAAATCTGAAATCAACTGAAGAGTATTTTAAAATAATTATTATGACTGGATAAAAAGGCTGGTACCCAGAGCCATAAAACAACAGATTATTAAGAACTAGGCCACGCCCACTAGGTTTATTCCACTTGCACCTGTAGAACGTGCGAGACAAAATGGGTTTATTCCAATTTGTACTGAAAAACCAAATTTACTAAAATCTTAGTGAAGTGCTTGTAAAAATGGTACGCATATCTTTTTTGCGACTAGGTTTCTTAGAGGGCAGATGTAATCAAACTGGGTACTGTAGGTGGGCGGGCAGCCCTATCGCATGTTGTCATACTGTGACGTACCGCGCGACTGTTGACATTTATTTCAAAAATATGGCCGAGTTGGAATACTGTATCTTACTTTCTTTATGGGAGTCTCTTGTTTATCTTAAACTAGCTTTCCGCCCGCGGCTTCGCCCGCGTGGAATTTTGTCTGTCACAGAAAAACTTTATCGCGCGCGTCCCTGTCTCAAAAACCGGGATAAAAACTATCCTATGTTCTTTCCCGGGACTCAAACTATCTCTATGCCAAATTTCATCAAAATCGGTTGCGAGGTTTAAGCGGGAAAGCGTAACAGACAGACAGACAGACAGACAGAGTTACTTTCGCATTTATAATATTAGTTGGGATAATAGGTATTGTTCCCTACTTTTATCTCTGTGAATATGGCAAGAATGCAAAGTAACACGGTGTATAAAGAGTATTTATATCGAAAACCAATTCATGTTTTTGTGTAAGAAGTATTAGAAGTACCTATTGTTAATTAATTAACTACGGTATCGCGAGGAGTTAAGAATCGTCGATTAATATTATGTTAAGGTAGTAATGTGCATAAATAAAAGGCACAAATATGCGATTTATCAGACCTTACCAACCTGTCTGGCGTGGGGAATAAAGGCCAAATTCTCCATTTTCCTTTGGAAAATTATAGAGGGTTATGCTCCTGTAGTGGAGGACTTAGAAATTATGGGTTTCCTTTACAAATACTAATTCCTTATTGCACGGATTGCACTCTCTTTTAAGGGTGGGTTGCACCATCTTACTTTAACTGTGACAAACGTCAAAAATCTGTCAAACTCCATACAAAATACACCGGTTATCGTAATAGTTACCGTTAAAGTTAGGTGGTGCAACTCAGCCTAAGTCTCTTCAAATATTGGCAAAGCTACCATTTCGAAGGCACCATTTCCTACAAAACTGCATGAATACAATAAAATCGTGCAAAACAAACGGAATCATTTAAATATCATTTTATAAGCTATAGATAAAATCACGATGAAAGTGTTAGGGCTGCGCCCGCGCACGTTAGTCGCACGATTATGAATATGAATATTATAGGAGCCACGTTACTACCCATTGTGCACCGTAAACATTGTACACAATGGCTCGTAAACGCCTGCCATAGTGCAAAGTGAACGATGTGCAGTAAGTTTGTTTTTAAAGAGGCTTATTTGTATGAGAAGATTCTATTGCAAAATATCACCGTTTTCATCTAAATAAAATGCAATATTCAATATCTTTTTTGCATTCCATGTTGTACATGTTAAGTTATAAATAATAATCTATGGTTACTACAATTTATGATACAGTACCTAGATCTGTTAGTAACCCTAGGCGGGCACGGGTGACTTCTGTCACCGTGACAGTAAGTATGTGTCACTTTTTCTCTCTTATTACGTGCAAAAGCGACAGATATACTGTCACAGTGACAAAAAGTCTTACTAACGCTAGGCGCGCACGGGTGACTTTTGTCACCGTGACAGTATGTGTCTCTTTTTCTCTCTTATTACCTACGTGCAAAAGCGACAGATAAACTGTCACGGTGACAAAAAGTCACCCGTGCGTGCATAGCCTAACTGTGAAAAGAAATTGATTCAGATTTGACGTTAAACTCAACATTATCTAACACCATTACACAAAACACGTAAACCGAAGAGATTGTCTTATTAAATACTGAGAATTTAATCACCAGTACTAAAATCAAATCGTAAATAGGTTACTCGAGCTAAGTATTACTCAACTCGATGAGTTAATAAAAGCAAAAAGCTTTTCTCGTTATATCCAATACTTTTTGGAACATAACGCGTGAAATCGCCTCTGTGCTTGCGATCGAGAAAAATAAAGTAAAGCTGCTAGTACACTAGAGATAGGCGAGGAAAGCGAGCGAGCTGGAAAAATATTTTATTTGTTAACAAACCCTACCTAATGTTAGCGTCAAAAATCTGAGGGGCTTATACAACAATTTAAACGGAAATTGACAATTAGTGTGGAAATAAAATAAACACGTCTGTCTGTATAAGTTTTTTTTTTGTAATAAAACCATAAATGATTAAATGTTGGTAATCTATGTCTATGGTCAATCAAATGGGCCCGCTATCTATCCACTCTTTTAATTTTGCGTTATTAAATTAAATAAATACCGCGTGAAGTGTTTGACAATATGACTCAATGAAACAGTCATATTATTATGACGCTCTTCAATATAATGTCATGTTTTATTTTGCCTTTTGACTGATTTTGCATATTCTATTATAACCTCGTAACAACTGAAAATAACAATGAAACTAAAAAAAAATACACGTCACGGAAACAACTTCTGAAAAAATACATTTCCCGCTAGCGTTTTCTTCACACTACTGTAGTGGATAGCTGCCTTAATAACTCGATGACAATAATGACCACCCGTGGAGACCATTATTGACAATCTTAGAGGTTTTCAACACTTTCAGATTTCATTTTCTATTTTTCTGCCAGTACGTAAGTTGCAGAGTATAATTGTGTATTGTGTTATTTATTACATAATGTGTGAAGTGCTCAGCTTGATACGGTGGCTGTATTGCGGTTAGTAAAGAAATACATAATTATAGTGCCTAATCCAGTGTTTAAACTATATTTGAGTTGCGTTATGCAATAATGTTTCAACTCAAAAATATGCAAAAAATTATATATTTCAAACTTGATTTAAAAAATAAAGTTTCACAACAAAATTAGACTCTTAAAAGTAGACTAAGATCCTGAATAAAGTTATTAAAACAGTTGCGACCAGAGGGTCGTCCAAATTGGTCACGTACTGTCCTTGAGGCTGCTTGTTTAGGACACGCACACCAACGACCTTTTGACTTCTGTCCTCACTTAACTATAGCTATGTTTGACCCGTGGCTTCGTTCCGGTAAAACTGTATGTTTATACGTATCAGGTTCCGATTGTGGCTGTGCGGTTTTTATATCCGCAATCATAAAAATCAATTGAGAACAATTTCAGTAACCCGTCGAATATTCTTTTATTGATACAAATATAACGCGTTAGGAACTGAGAATACATGTTATTAACCAATAAGATTCTAATTTGTACGTGCATTCGCACAAATTGTACATGAATTCCTACACGGTTTGTGAAAAATGTGAATTGGAATTTTAATGCCCAACGCCATCGGGTCGTTACGTTACAAATGGACGGTAAAATTCTCGCGTTTTCGAATCACAATAAGTCACAAAACCAAATTTAAATCACACATCAGGTAAATAAATGCCCAACTGCAAATTGTCGAATTATGGGTACCTACTTGTGCCTTTTTTGTGCTGAACATGCGAAATATCATTTAATATAACAAATTATATAATTCGATATGCAATCACGGCTCCATTGTTGTCACTGCAGCCCCCATCGACCTTGATGGACGCACGCGCATTGCTCGGTGTCGGAACTTATCGCCGCGCTCTCGTTTCCATTATCAATCTATATTTATCAACGGCAAATTGCACCTCTGCGGTTTAGATAGAATCGACCGACCAGTTATGTTTGTAAGCTATTTTTTTTTTCAATGGGACGTATCGTTTTTGTCATTTATTTTTGGACTGTCCACTAGAAAGTGTCTAGGTTGATTCAAGGCTGGGTATTAAGATCCTAAACCAATTTAGGCAAAATTAAACAAAAATACTTCACTATGCGTGCGTGTCCCATCTCAGGATCGAACCCAAAACCTCTTTAAGTCCAGAGTGTTACTTTCTAACCAGTAGACCGTGGAGGCTTCTGCCACCATTTTAAAAAGGGATAAACCCTTGACGTTGGTAATTAAAATGAACACACTAATATGGGGACATTATTGAAAATATATTATAATAATATGTAATCGAGTCGATTAGTTAATAAATTATTCTCTATGTTTATTACAACATATTCCGCGCTGTATCATAACCACGAATTACTGTAATTCGATAAAACAGTTTCTGGCCCTAAATCACAAGCGGCCATTATTGGACAATTTGTCCCAATCAAACGAAAACAGCACTAACCGTTCCCTAGCGTAATTATTACGATAACTTCACTTGACTTTAAACCTTGTTGCTTCTGCATTAATGATTGTTTTCGCATACAGAGGGGTAGGGCAATAAGTGATTTAAACGTCCGCAATCAGATAGAGGTTGGATGGTAGGTTAATTTTACTAGACTTGTTTACTGCGACGGGTCGCTATGCGCAGGTATTTGTGGACAGTAAACAATGCACAGGCTAACAACCAAAGAACGTGTATGAAAAAAGCTATATTTTAAGTTAGTTGAGACTTTTATTGTAGGCAGATGCTTACTGATTAGACGTGTTCCATCTTAGACTTTTCTCATCGTCGCATAGTACCTATCCCCATCTGAGCTGTCAACTGCAACCACCGAAAGCCCATCATTATCACCGCCTTCACTATCATCATCATTTTGTCAGCAAAGAGATTTTCCAGATTTAGAATTTGACCTACACACACTCTAGTCTAGTCTGGTGTCCCGTATTCCTTTTTACGACATCTTCGGAAAACTTACATCTTATTTATAAGGAAGACACCACACATAGAAACTATGCGTAACTAAAGTCTTAAAATTGCACTACGCCTCGTAATGTTGTATTATTTTCAACAGTTTTAATATTTAACACGTTCTCGTCCAGGTCCCGAATACGGCACAATGGAGGCGGCGTGGAAGGGCGGCATGGTGGAGGCGGAGCGGCTGTCGGACCTGCACCTGAGCGTGCGCGACCGCCTCGTCAATGACGTCATCGCGCAGATCAAGAACTGGCAGAAGGACACATACCACAAGGTTGGTGGATATGCCCTTTCCTAGTAGTTACTCTAACTGCTTCACGGGACTGGTAGGACACATACGTACCGCAAGATCGGTGAATATGCCTTCTTATAGATTACCTTCTATACTCTTTTATAAAAGTTTACTGTTATGATAAGTCTCGAATAATAGTGATAAGCATAGTAAAAAAAATCATTAAATTAACCACACGTTAGTGGACCTATCGATTTACACTAAGTTATTTGACTTCATCATCATCATCACTTACATTTTAAAGTTAAATTACACGATTGTTCTTTTATTGGGGAACCGTACACTTTGATAACAAATAGGTTATACAATACAATATCAAGTATTACCTCAAAACCCGTCAGCGTATGATTTATCGCACCGACTTTTATTAGTTTTGTTTCAAATATATTCGGCTAATGGCGAATTCGGCTCGCGCCCATCCATCACAATCAATTCACGTCCTTATCAATGAGAGGATCGGGAGGCGCCATGAATCATAAGTAGACAAGGTAACCTTATTTGTGAAGCAACTTGGATTAAAGTTTGACCGTTGCTCTGAGGGCGGATGTCTTGGCTTATTTTTAAGCTTATTTTGGAAGGAAATTCCAAGGCGTAGTGATTTTTGTGAATAAATTAATTCGTAATACTCTTACCGTAAATAATGTAAAACTTGGTCTTTCTAATATAAATAAACATCAGGTTATTTTTTTTTAACTTTTCTTCTATTGTGAATTGTAACTACTGGGATCAAAACCTTGACGGATTTAAAACAAATCGCCATTGACGTCTAACATTTTTGGATCCAATTATATTATTTTAGGCCTATATTTGCTTTATTATTTTTCCAGCAATAATCCTAACGAACCTACAAAAAAGTCCCGTCCCTTCTGGGAATCGATCCTAAGCCCTCCATTTCGAGAACCCATCTACATCCAAGTTACATGCAGTTTAGATATCCCACAAACAGTTTAACTTAAAAATTATCCAGTAAATCAGAGAGCTGATACATTTAACCACTTCAATGCTGGTGTCTGGCCAGCAGCCAAGCCCTGTTGCTGGCATCTGATCACAGTTCAAGTTATAGCCCTCAAGGGTTCGTAAATCAGGCACAGAGATTATGTTCCGAGCTGGCTTAATATCTTCTGTTACTGCTTTATTGCCGGAAAATTTAAATAGAAATTATACCAGCTTAGTTGAACTCATTCATATTTACATTTGATTAGAATTTCTAACTAACGGTCCTAATTACAACTATTATGAAATGAAATGTCTTTCAGCTTAGCACTCTGGACTAAGTTTGGCACTTGTGACATTAGTTATTTATTACTCCACCACATGTAAAGGGTTAACTAAACTAAATAAAAATTGGGACCCTAAGAGCGCAACTTTGCATCCATCAGCTAGTATTGCGTAAGGTAAAAGACACAGAAAAGGTTTCATATTAATCACTTAGTAACCATAGATTTTAAGTTATTTAAGTATTTTAAGTGTTTTTAAAAATCATGTGTTGCTTCACAAATTGATACAATTTGTAATTTTACATGCGCATGCTTTATAAATTAACTCAAAAAATCTTTAATTCTACGTACAAACCTAAGGTAGAATGTGTAGTGCATAAAGTGAAGCTGCTTCCAAAGACCCATTAAGTCACTGCACCAGCACCATTTTGAATGCAAATGCTTTGGAAAACACCTTTCTCTGGGCTTTGTTTAAATTATTGATCAGCTTGCCTGGAATTAAATCTACATCGCATTAATAGTGCACTTTGGCTTGCGTAATGGGAAGCTTCATAAATATTCCGCTTTTCATAGGTTTTGATGAAAAATTCATAGCTTTAGGAGTCCACGTTTAATGGATATTATTGTTCATTGATAAAATTACCTACGTGATAATTAATCCTACACTGCTGTGTCTGTGAAATAATGTTGAATACTCAATATTTTATTGCATCCAATAAGTACTTAAGATACATTATGTACAAATACAACTGGATACATTTGAATTAGTACAACTCAAAATACTATAATTACAGGAATAGTCATAAATCACATAGTTTTTGACGCGGACTCCGATAATCACCAAAATGCAATTTTGAATTATTTTGAGTTGTACTATTTTCTATCTAGGAGTGCGGTAAGATGTGTTTGGTGTTTGCGGACAAGTTGAGTCCTGCATCTTGTCCGTTTACGAGTAGATTCAGTTTCGTTATCGCTTCGCCACGTCTCCAAATTATATCCAAAACAATCAATATGTGATTGTCTACAGAAAGAACCTCTAGAAACAGAAAGAAGCGATATAGCTAGAGATTTCTTGCCGCGAAAAAACGGATGCGCCTTCGTCCCAGTTCATCCTCAGGTCATTGAAGCGCAATAGATAGAAATAGAATAATTTACGTAACCGGCCGCGCCGGTCAAGTGCGAGCGAACACGGCCGCTCATGAATAAAACACGCACCCCGTATATAGACTGACGGACGGAAACTTACCTGTTATAGTTTGGTACGGTCGGTAGAGTAAATATTAATTTAATCCACTGTCTAAAAAACCTAAGTTTAGCCAATCAAAAAGGCGTGGTGGAAGAGATTGAGATAGGCAGGATCACAGATCACAGAAACTAAAGGAAGATGTGACAAGGGAGCGGGGCCAGTGAAACAGCGATATGCCCAAAAACAACACATTGCTCGTGACAGCAATGATGACAGCAGCGACGTCATAATGTAAACAGTTTACATTACTTGCGTAGTAGTAGTTATTCGAACGTTGATTTGATACCGCAGTGAATAATGAGTACATATGTACTTTGTGTGTGTGAATTTCAAAAATTTGTGAGGGGTTAATTTTTTCACTTTATTAGAGTGTTTACGGTTTTTGCCGACTCTACACGATTCCTTGCACATTATGCACAACGCAAAGTTTGCTATGCTAATCGTAACGTCGGCGTGATTGATGCCGCGCCATCTACCGTGTGGTTAAACAAACAATATGCTACGCGACATTTTAAGCTTTTCCATAGCTACCTATAGGTTTAGGCTATAGGTATAGGCTACCTAATTAATACGAGTAGGTATTATGTCTAGCCAGCATGGGGAGTGTAAGCCCTAGAGAAGGGCTCTTATAGTTTAGTTAGACCAAAATAATGGTCTGATGATGTTACTATTGAACGCGAAAATGTGTCAGGATGAATGGATCTTTGTTAACCTTTCACTTACAAACGGCTAGACGGATTTGATGATACTTAAATTTTATCGCTTATTCATTGGATTAGCTCATAAGTTAATCGACTTTATGCTTTTCTGTTTCTATTGGCGCAGACAATACTTTGATCAAGTTTTACAAAAACGCCTGTTTATATTGGCAGTATTGGCACCGATCATACTTTTGCCAAGTATTTTTCTTCGGCCGTTTGGTGTAGTGGTTCAGAACGGACTACTATGCCGAGAGGTCCCGGGTTCGATTGCCGGCCGGACAGAAATTGAAATGATGAATTTTAATTTCTGTGATGGGTCTGGGTGTTTTCTATGTTAATATGTATGTATTTAAAAAAAAAAGTATATAAGTATACTCAATACTCAATATGTTTATTGCTTCCTTAAGGCTTGGTATTTCTGCTAAAGTAGGTATTTCGCGCTGTCAAAATCTGCGCGCGCAATTCTTCGCCGAAGACAGCGCGCCAAAGAGCTCCCGCCACAATTTCCAGCTACATAGTATAGAAATACGCAGTTGGTTAGGTTAGGTCGACTTCCTTCCCTTCAAGCATCACACTCACAACACTTTTTATTACAAATCATATCCAAGTGATACAAATTAAAACACCTTACAGACTTTTTGGGAATATATTCTAGAATCGAATAAATATGAAATATAACTGCAGAAGTAAACACGGTTCAGAGTGGCCGTGGCGTCGCCTGACCTTCTGGAAGTTCTGCGCCGGCTTAAAGAATTTCAAGATTACGTCACCCGACCTATCGGTAGGCCCTTGGAAGCTTGAGCGACTGGAAAAACCTTTTATGATCAGTTACTCGTAGTAGGGATTATTTAGAGCTTGGATAATAAATTATAGTTGTTGCAATTCACGAAGCTTTGCATGTGGTTAATAACATTAATCAGTACACGCATTAATTTTGTTCAGTCTCTTTGTTTATTAATAAATAAAAATATCATACTAAGTAGACAAAATTCATAATTCTTAATTATCAAAAATTTTAGCTTTCTCCAGTAACACTGATGTTATTATACTGTGACTCATCAAAGTCATCATTGTCAAAAATATTGACAAATCGCGAACTGTCACGACCAAAAAACTGACACGCGTCCGTCCTCCGTAAGCGCCACCGCGCGACTGATTGAGATTGTCCAAGCCGTCATGGGCAATTTTTTCCACATTTTTTAACATAGTAACTAAATAAGAGCCAATATAAAAATTTCATCCGTTAAAAGCCCTCAAGTTATTTCTGAACTTTAGTTTAGTAAAAGATTCAGAATCTCAAATCGCTTATTTAAAAAATAAAACCATAAATAGAAAACGAATAGAGGTAACTTTGGGAATTTATTCTATCGAGTCAACTTCATCAAATCGTGTTTCCATCCGTTAATAGCCCTAGAAAATATCCTCAACTATGCCCAAATAAAATCTTAGCCTTTAATTTTACTGTTTAGTACCTCAAAAATGAAAAATGAAAACCTCATTTTCGCCATTTTCACTGCTACCCGGCCTTAAGTACATTTAGGTGTGTATGTTTATCCGTTGCGCGTTGTCTAGTACCCATAGTACAAGCTTTGCTTAGTTTGGGACTAGAGGCGCAGTGTAAAATGTCCAAGGATATTTATTTATTTATTTTGATTGGTAGGCACTGATTACTTACCGATTACACTGATGACTATTGTCTCGATTAACGATCTTATGTCAACCACAGCTACTAAGGGTCAAACCACTATTTATGCCAGCGCATGCCCGTCAAGCGTCAGTCAGCATACATTACCAATGCCGCCTTATTGTATTACATATCGAGTGGGCACATGATTGTAATACATAATGTCTGGTTATCACGACATGGATGTCATATAACACTGAGAACGGCCAGGACAGCCAGTACAAAAATATGAATAATGAAATAAATACGAAGCGGAAGTTATTTATTATAATTTCTCTAGCTACCAGTTTAGGCACCGCACACCGATTTTATCTACAATTAGATAAAACAGTGTTAAGTTAGTCGGAGAAAAAGCATCGACACTTTTACGAGTTAGTTCAAAGAATTATTATTCCCTCATACTACCTATGTATGAGTGGCGACCACGGGCTGGAAGGTGTACTGTGGACAGGCCTCTCACTCGGTGGAACGACGATCTGAACAAGGTCGCGGGAAGCACCTGGATGGGGGCTGCCCCATCCATGTACAGGACCGCTCGTTGTGGTATTCCTTGCGAGAGAAGCTCTTTGTCTAGCTGTGTATCATTTGGCTGAAACAACGACTTCTAGTCAGCTAGACTGGTTCTTATTTCTGTGCTGTGTCGAAGGAATCAAACAAAAGCGCATTGATGGCTTATGAGCAACATAAACTCATTTGTGTATGGTGTCGCCAAGGATGCGACGTCGCATTTATACTGATACGATAATGTCCTGCGCGTAATTATTTCGCAACGAAGTCGACACGATTATTGAAATTATCAACGCTGCTTACAATTATTTATAACTTGGAGATATCATCATCATCTCAGCCACAGGACGTCCACTGCTGAACATAGGCCTCCCCCAATGCTCTCCATGTTACCGATTAGCCAAACTACAAGGTGGACCGACGACATCATAAAGGTAGCAGGAACGCGCTAGACTTGGAGATATATTGGCTTAGAATTCCGTTTCTCATAGTAAGGACTATCTTTCAATAAATAAATGAAGACGTTCCAGAATAAACAGGGTTCAGAAATCACTGATTTCCAGCCTTCTCTACATACTGGTGAAAGGAATAAATATTCCATCCCTAATGTGATAACTGGCAATATTAAAGCCACCGCTGTATTATTATCTCCAAAAAAAGCTTGACATCTGCCACCGTCCTAATAAATAGTATAAGTTATAAAAAATATAGATAACCGGAAAAAATAAGGCAGATGTTCGCAACATGCTGTTGATATCGTTAGAAATTTGAACCCACGCGTTTAAATAGTCAGTTTTTATAAAACAAATTGAACCTATGTCGTCAGTAATGCTTATTATGGTATAGCAATTAGAAATTATTGGTTCAATCAGTCTCATTAGCGCTACGATGAGTTTTATAAGATGATTCATGGCCTTCTATTGTTTTGCTAAACAATCTGTTAGGGTGGAGACACACTTGGCAAGTAGAGAACTAATGTGATGTTTGTAAGGTTAATAACAGACCTTGACTGATTTAAGTGTTATGTGGTTGCTGAAAGTAGAATTATATGGTTCACACCAATAGAAAATGGAAATGTTTCAACTGATGGCGAATAATACGCGTATGATTGAACGATATTGTAAATTTGCGACTAGTGATTTTAGTAAAATTAATATTTGATTTAGAATACTGAGACAGTTCAATATCTGTTTTATTCGATTGCTATCATATTTTTTTTGCAAAATTGCTGCATTGCCTGTAGAGTTAAAAAACCACAGGACAGATTAAATATTTGATATCCAATAAACCATATTCTTCATTCACGTCCAATCTATGTCAATACCAAACTATTGTTTCTGTGCTTTAGGCGGGAAACCATCATTATATCCAAATAGAGTCACATTCAGTTATAATATTAATTTAGATTGCTTATAAAATGGGAAAACATACCGAATTGAAAAAAACAGGAGGTTCTTTTTTTAAGTCAATTAAAAAGTAAGTCATTTATAGGAATCACTTACTTCTTCTTGTCATGTCGACAACAAACCTACACAGTGTCAACCCGAAGCACTGCCACAAATTGGGTATTGCTAGCTTCCTCCAAACATGGAAGACACCCTCATTATTATTCATTTAGAAGAAGGAATGCATGGAAATTGTTACAGAATGTACAGACGACAGCACGTCAAGCTTAACACTGTAGGATCATAAGCAGTTGTAATAAGAGCGGGTTTGCAATAAAAATGTATAGTCGGATGTGCTGTTGATTGTACAGTCAGCGTCAAATAGTTCGTGACACCCAAAGTGGCCAAGAAGTTGACAACACAACCTTATTCCAATTGTAACAAAGACGTTTGCGAACTTTTTGGCTACTTGAGTGTCACGAATTGTTTGACGCTGACTGTACAGGGCAGATACAACCTTACGTCGGACAAAGGACCATCGCAAGGGTTGAGAAAATAGACAAAATATCTCGGTCACGCAATTTTGTGCGCAATTTCAGCTAAAAAGGACTTGGCCACAAGTACTATTATAGGGAGCTATTACAAACAAAATGGGCAAGCAATTTTACTTGAGCTTTAGTTTTTCTGAAGGTTAATAACGAAATGGGTCTTTTGAAGTCTTGTTAATGGCTTGCTGCATTAATATTATATTTGAGTGGGCTTTATGCAAAATTTAAATAAGTATTTAGAGACATTAGTAGAAGAAGATTTACTTTATACCGAAGTAAAAATATGTTTTCTAAAATGACATTTTTATTAATGCTAAGGCACCTGCGTTAGACATGGCTTAATTCGACCGATGTCTCTGAGCAATTAGCAAGCATAGAATCAGTTTAAGTTACGGTCAATGAGACTGTGTAATAATTTTCTGATTAAGCTAAAACTTAAGGAAAATTGATTGCAAGATTTGTGTGTCGCAATGGGACTCAACCCATAGACATCTGAATGAAGAGAGTCTTACGCCAACCGTAGTTACATGAATATTGGAACTTCTCAGACAAGCAAACGTTTGACCACAGTATCACTATTTGACTTTTTCCTCTGCAGGTTTTCTAGAATATTTTTTCGCGTATTTTTCCTGCATTGAGTAGTGGTAACTCCACCCACGCTTCTTAGAGAATACCTCACGTAGATGCTGTAGACTCCTATACTTTATGGAGTTTATGGCCACGTCTCACGGAATATTGATCAGACAAGTATACATGGTGAAAACGATAAGTAATCTCACTCGTTTATTTCTAAACTATTTTGTATAGTTTATATTGAAAAGTTGGTTACTGATCCTGCAAGCACAGAATAAGTAATAGTACAGGTACAGAAGGATTACTCCGCAAGACGATTTAAATAAATGCGAGTCTTGCTACGACGTGATACAGTGGAATTCAGCTCGCACAGCACTACGTACCTACAATTTTATTCACCTACAAGTTTTGTCTCTTTCTATCGCGTGCCTCTGAACTCTTCTTACGCTGTTAGGGTTGCTGTCTAGTAGTGTCTAGTAAAAAAATAATTAATATACTTATTTGTAATGAGGTACGTATGTAGGTAAGTACGCATTCATTATGGAAAACCTTGGGAGAGGCCTTTGTCCAGCAGTGGACGTCATTAATTTGCTGAAACGAACGAACGCATTCTGAGCAGTAGTCATGGTAGGTTAGATTCCTATACTATCCTAAGAATTATTGATTACCTACATGGCCAACATACCTTTCAGCATCTTTGGGAAGCGAAAAAAGAGATAAATCCGGTAGATTTCTTTTCGAATTTAAACACCCGAACGCCACACAATAATATTTCTTTCTCTTTATGTCCATTTTGTAATAATACTTCGATCATAGAATTAGGTACTACAACGCACGCCAGCGACCTGACGGGCGCGCGCGTGACACTCGACTGATATAATCCCCGCCGGCGGGGCGCTTCGCTGTAGGTAATTATCGGATGTACCGCGCGGAGTGAGCCAGGCCTGCTGCAAGTGCTTCATAAACTCTAACAAACTGTATATCTATATATATAAAAGAAAGTCGTGTTAGTTACTTCGCTTATAACTCAAGAACGGCTGAACCGATTTAGCTGAAAATTGTCAGGGAGGTAGTTTAGAGCCAGGAGAAGGACATAGGATACTTTTTATCCCGTTCGAAATAAAAAAAAGTCTGCTTATTTATTGCCATTAAGGCGGAACAAAGTTCGCCGGGCCAGCTAGTTACAGATTAAAATGGATGTATCTAAAAATTTAATGTTTCCAGCTGAATATTATTTTATTGTATAATGAGACATGTGCAAAAATAAATATCCTGATAATGAATTTAATCATTGTTATCTTTGTTACTCCGAAAATGCAATATCGAAGTGGCACCAATAAAAAATATCGATAATACTGTGCAGTTTTGTGATATTTATAACATTCAATATTTTGGTTACATTTAGCTTTGAATCCTAGAATCGTTATTCGTAAACTATCTACAATCCGAAGACCCAAGAGCTAGACTGACCCGACACTATACCGAAGATATCCCGGACGTCAGTCTGTACGAGATTAGAATGGCTCTCAAACAGCTGAAGAACAACAAGGCACCGGGTGATGATGGAATCACGGCTGAGCTTTTGAAGGCAGGCGGAACGCCGGTACTGAGGGCTCTTCAGAAGCTGTTCAATTCCGTCATCCTCGAAGGGAAAACGCCTACGACATGGCACAGAAGTGTGGTGGTACTCTTCTTCAAAAAAGGTGACAAAACCTTATTGAAGTTTAAGTAGATAAAGTCTAGGTATGTATTTTAAGTAGATAAAGTCTAGGTATGTATTTTAAGCTACAAAATTGCAGACTGACCCAGGCCAACCGTTTACTACTTCGAAAGGGTAATCCAACTTCGCCAATTCCAACTTTTGCCCGCCCAACTTCGAAAGTCCCTAAGCTCTAAGCTCCGGCCCGTTGCCGTGGTAACTGGCAGAATCACTTACTGTCTGTAAAATCTATTTGAAGATAGAAAATTGAGAAAAGTTTCAGTGGACATACTTGATAGCTTAGATGAGAAACACAAACTGCTGAAGATGCATTTTTTATTAATAAGAAATTGTTTACAACATTTCGCGTTTTGAAACGACACCCAAAACTTTAAAGAAAGTAAATCTTTTAAATATCTTTTAATCCCTTGTTTGTTGTGAATGTTGTGATATTTCAATCATGAGACTAATCCTAATATGACTAAAGATTCTTCAAATCCAGACTGTCATGTTCTGTTTCCCATTGGGAACATTTCAGTAGCGACGGATATCTGTATATTCAGGGATTCTCTGAACCACTATTTCTATCTAATCAATAATTGCGATATCTCATCAAAACACGGGACTATTCCCACCATCCCACCGCTGCAACTCCTGTGTAGCCAGGATCTACAGCTTGACCGCCAATAAAAAACCCAACCAGTGAAGGTCAAGTTTGTCCCGGGGGAAAGATAAACTGTCATTAGACGAAGAACATAGGACGAGTTCAAAGCAATATCTCATCAGTGCTTTTCATATAAAACAACAATATAAAACAACAATATAAAACAACAATATAAAACAACAATATAAAACAACATCCTGTGATAGCTCTAAAGTTCTTGAACTAATTGCCCTAAAGTTCTGAACATTGAAGCCACCCAATCTGTGCTTGTTTGAATCAAGTTTCTATCCTTTCATAAGGGCCTAAGCAAACTAAGTTATAAGCCAAAAATAGTTCTCTCAAATGACGTAGCTCAGGGTTTCCCAATCTTTTTCATCTCGCAGCGCACTTACAAATTTAGTATTTTGTCACAGCTAGGGTTGCCAGGCGTCCGGCTTTGGCTTTTTAGGGAGTTGTCTGGCCAAATATTGCCTTGTCCGGCCTGTCCGGCTTTTGTTAGGCTTTTTATTTGGTTGCCGCGCCAGGCGAAACTCGAGCCACAGAATCATATGAAGCGCACGCATGCAAGCGAATGCACGCATCAGGATGTTCGTTAGCAACCGATGATGATAGTACTCACTCTGAGTTGACACTAATTGCACCTTCCTCCCCGTCACATGTCCGGCTTTTAGGGTAAAATGGCCGGCCAAATGAAGCACAAAGTCCGGCTTTTGTGATTTTGGACCTGGCAACCCTAGTCACGGCCCGCAATCCTTTGAAAAAGATACAGTGGAAAGACGAGCGGGTAAAGATGTGGCTCTCCCACGTATCCACGAATTTTATTCAAGCGCCAACGCGACGTTAGTTTACAACAATTTAGAAAAATAAAATTAGATGTACATTTTTTTTCTTCCTCTTAGTACTAGTATCTAAGATCGGCTATCCATAGCCTTAATGAAATGGGTTCTAGGAGCGGATTATTTCATTGGTATTCTATAGAAAAGTCTGTTGGTAGAAGATCTAGTTTCTTTCGCCGAGCTCGAGGATGTACCACCTTTTGAGGCGCTTTTTATTTCTGTTTATTAGTACATAATACACATGATACTGAAAAGGTGGGCCACTTAGCAAGTGTCGTAGCATCTCAGGAATTCCACGACCCTGGTCTTCCGTGGACACCGAAAGCACTTCTATGCACAACAATTACTCATTCAATACTTTTACATTACATTACTAGGGTTGTTCAAAGAGTAGTGAAAACAGGATATTTCTAGCCATCACAAAAATCTGAAAAGAATTGGACTGGTCGTATTCAGGTGAATGTAATTCTTAAACACAAAATGGTGAACTATATCCCATTTTCATTACTTTTTGAACACCCCTCGTATAGTTTACTTTCTACGGCGCACACTTTGGGAACCCCTGACGTAGCTTATCATAACGCTGATGCCCTCTGTCACGGCTTGGAGCGAGGCCAATATTCACGAATTTCGCGATAACCCAAGTTCACGAAAACGGTTATAGGCCGGCCCGTTTTGGCCGGGGAATTTCATTGCGGGCTTGTTATTGGGACCAGTGGAGCTTGCGCTCTACTATAATAATAATAAGATACAATAATAATAAAATATTATGTTAATAAGAGTAAGACAATATCCACCCTGTATTGGTACAAGGTGGATATCATCTGACTCTTATTATTATTATCATCGTAAGATATATAATCGTTTTCTAAGACTATTAAAGGCATTATTTCCTCCGAGTAAACGACTACGTTTGTATTGGCATTTTTTTGCATGTCTTCATTGTCATCAGCTTATATCTTCACGGAGCATTTGGCTTACTCTTTCTCTCTCTCCTCTCCCCCCGCCCCTATTTCTTCTCTCTCTCTCTCTTTTCTCTCTCTATACTTACGTTGACCAAATGGGATGAATGTAGAGTTTAGTGATTCTATTGGTTTGCTTCTCTTGAATATTTATTCTCAATAAACAATTCCAGTTTAGTCATAACATTAATTACCATTTTGAATGCATTTGTTTAAAGAGTTATTTTATACAAGAGTAGTTGAATAACGACAATGTTAACGTCGTTATACACCATGTGACAGCTGATAAACGCTTCTTTACGCTCTTATCAGCATCTGATAAGGGACTGGGTATTTGGATCAACGCGTCTTGGTCCTTGAGATAATTCCACTTCATGAAAAATGTATTCTGTGGGCCTTATGCATACTTAAGATTGACCTTGACATCGATTTTGAACCCAAGAACGTTGTGGTAGATTTAGTTAGATGTTGTCACTGAACTAAAGTTCTTTCTATTTTTTGTAATGCCAAACAAGGCAGGTATTTGACCGCAATCACACATGAAGTTAGGTGAGATGCAGTAAGTTTTGTTCTCGCGAGATTGTAATAAGAAACTAAAACGTATTATCAAAAAATGGAGAAAAGTTGTGACTACACGTCATGCTTTTTCCTTTTTGGACAATCTTGTCTAATCGATTATAAACTGGTACCAATACTATCTAGAAATCGAACCCGAAACCATTATTTGAGGACAATAAACTCTCTAACTAACGTATAACTATTCTTGACTAAACGTACTAATCATCTTCCTTGTTTATAACCTTGTGATGTATCTCGCAAAATGCCCCTATCATTCGGCACGCGGAAGCATTAGCATCACCTAGCATACCCATTAATCTCTATTTAAACACCGCTAATCTGCTACTAAACGTATGTTACATACCTACATACAAGACTATGTGTATATTAATGTGTTAAGCCCAGAACAGACGGTGAAAAGCAACTGCAACGAAACTGCAACTTTCTGATGATTCTTGTGAATGAAACTGAAACTGAAAGTTTCAAACTGGTCGCGTCATGTGTGGTCTCTCAACGGACGCTATGGCAGAAACTTAGATGCAACTCAAAATTAACTAGCAGTTGCAGTTGCGTTTCACCGTCTGTTCTGGGCCTTAGTGTTTAGCATCTATGTTAAATTGCGTATTACAAAGTACTCTCGAGTTTGCTACGAGAATTGAAGATGTGGACTAAAGTGCTTGTTAAATATACAGTTTGACTAGGACTGTCTGAATAAGGGTTTAGTGGTCTTTGGTTGATAATATAACGGATAGCTGTCAAATGTAGCATTAACTTTAGAAATATTATCGTGTATTTATTCTATTTTATGTTCGATGTTATCAAATCAATACTAGCTCAGCTCAACGCATATGTTAATATTCGATTAAAAATGGCGACAACTTCAAAAGTCTTTAATCTTTTTTCTACTACTTGGTTTGTTCAAAAAAGATTGGCACACGATTGCTTACATTTTGACTTTTCAGCTTATTGTTTTACTTGATAGCAAGAGATCTCCTCATCATAATTAGGAAAGAAATTGATCATTACTGTTCAATTGTTCATGTTAATTGTTATCACCTATTTGATAATTTTCAGCAAACTAAAGCCTTACGGAGTGTGAAACTGATTTCTGAAAGGTCAGGCGGTGTTATTTTGACCGATCCACCGAAAATAGCTGGCACCGCGCCAGACACTCGAAAAAAGTGTCGGAAGCAACTACTATGGTGTTATTTCTTATTCTTGCTGTATCAAGTTGGTACATACTTGTATTTAGATATTATGATTGTTTATTTGACCTCCGTCATGGTTTATAGTGAGAGATGATGAGTTATGTTTAATTTCTGGTTCCTTGCAGCTAACAGTAATTGAAAATTCAAAGTTTACAAAATCCTGTAAAATATTTGTGGGTTATATGGCTTCTAGGAGCACTAAAATTTGTTTTGCAGTGCTTATTTTCCATGTATATGTATGAGTTATGTATTATTTTTTATGCTACACTTTCATTAGTTTTTAGATAAGAGAGATAGAACCGTGCACACTCTCTCTTTGTAGTCTTTAAAATATTTCCTAGGAATTTCGAGATGCTTTTTTGTAGAATCACTGAACTCTATCTCACTTACATAATTTACTAAATGATCGTAAAAACTAGATCATGATACATCGCACTTTAAATGTGTTAATGGTCACTCGATTTAATAACTAAACGCTGGAACAATTTAAAAACGATTTGCTCGCTAGTTATGTGTTGAGCAATAAGAACTCCAGATCTTTAAAACAGTTTTTTTGTTTTAAAATATCAAAGTTGACACAGTTCATACTTAACTTCACGTTGTTATACTAGGTACCTTCATGGTGAAAGGAAGGAAAACACACTAAATAATCATCTTCATTGTTATATCAGAAAGGATGATGCCAGGGTTGCTATGAAATCTGATAATAAAGTAACTTTTATACAAATGTCAAAAATAAGATGTATATGATACCTACTACCTAGTAAGTAGAAGATGGGTCCAGGATTTGCATCCTCCTTTATTGCAGAAGATTAAGCCAGTCCTATACGCACTAAAGAACATTGTTAAATCTTCAGAATGAACGTAGAACTTCCTCCTAAATGTCAAAAATGAGACAAATGAAAGATATGTTTGGTGATTCTCATTCAATAACAAGTCCATTCAACCCTCTTTTTACTTCTCGTGACTTCTTGGCTTCTGTATGACGTAGGAACAATTTGCTGATTCACCAGCACCGACGCAGTCACGCTCGCCGTGTGCGCTAAATTATGCGCGAACGCACGTTCCCTTTTGCGCGCGTTGCACTGTCTTTGAATTGCATGCATTTTTGCTGTTTGATTATTTTAATACTGTAAAAAAAAATTTAAACTGCACAAAACAATGTAATACGAGCTGTAATCTACAGAATAGCTATGCTTAAAGTTTTCCTATTTCATAGTGATCAAAATCAGAAATGGAGAGATCCTTAGAACTAAGTATTTGAGCGAGGCACACATCCAAAAAATTTAGCTAAGTTTTAATTATTCTTCATGACGAAGCTTTTAAAAGTTCTATGAATTATTTCTACTGTTCTAACTAATTTCTCACAAAACTCTGGCCCCATCTGGCTTCAGGAAGTTTTGTTCAGCCCCTTCGCCAAACCATAATTTTAACTCATTTCTTGACTACATATAGTTAAGTGTCTTTTGTATTATGTATGTAAAACGATACTGCCCGTGCCCGCGCATCCTGGGGCGCGATGATTTGTTTGCTGACCATACAAAACACCCTAGATATCCCATAAGACCCTGAAAATAGGGTCCAAAATTCACCAGTACCACTCGTGATGTAAGACATTTATCGTGATTGTATGTTAAAAGCAATATTATTATGTGCATGTAGAATGCTTCAGTGAATAGAGCACACAAGCAATGGCACGATAGCTTTATGGTTAATAACATTGGGATTTCCATGTCCGTGATTCAATTTTCTATTATGATCTTAACTATAAAGGTTCATGTTAGCGAATGTTGTTTATAAAACTATACTTCTGCTACCTATTTCTTAAAATTCAATTTCTTACAGATACATTTCTAGACTTTCGCATTTATTATTCGTTTATTATTAGAACTATTAAGATAGGGTTATCTAAGGAGCAGTTTAGAAACATTGTCAACGTAATTATGGATGTATTGGATAAGTTATTGCTTATTATGCGATAGATACTGGCAAAAATGTATCACTTTCCATGACATCACCACATAATCTTTGCGTTTTATTCGCGATAAGATATTACCTATATCCTGTCACATATGAAATAATAATCTTGGTTGGCAAGATTACTTTTTAGGTTACGATGCATTCAAAAAATGTGAAGTATGCATTATTACATTAATGTATACAAAATTGCAAAAAAAAGAATTAACTACTCCTTGTCTATCATAGAATCAAGTAGCTTATTCAAATTTTCTTAATAGCTGTAAGGTTTATTTTTATTTAACAATCAATGTGGAAAGTCGCAATGTGCCTAAGGTTGACCAGATCGTACCAAGTCGTGTTTGTCGCTTTTATTTATGACTAATTATTGGTAGAAGTACGGCAGTGCTCCAAACGTAACAAAAGTGGCGGGAAATTCGATAGATTTTTAATATTTTGATGTGAAATTAGAAATGGTGTACTACAGGTTCCTGGTGTGGGACTGGTGCACCCACCCTAACATAGATGCAATAAAATTTTAATTTTGTGTTTGGTGTGCACATATAATCTTAATCATTATGCTCCTGAAGAACCTCATACATTATAATAAACTATTATACCAACTGCTTGTATAACCTTCATACGCAAGGCGCAACGATATTAAAATCAATTTCCAGTGAATCTTAATGCCAATCTAAAACTATCCTACAGGAAACTTTTCAGCTAATCTACGTACTCTCAATAACGTAGTCTTGTTTTAAACTAAGCACTAATTGTATACCTTGTCCACAGTCAATGATCCAGCTAAAAGAGCGCAAAGAAATGGACGAAGCGTTCA
Source organism: Ostrinia furnacalis (assembly GCF_004193835.3). Classification (NCBI taxonomy): domain Eukaryota; kingdom Metazoa; phylum Arthropoda; class Insecta; order Lepidoptera; family Crambidae; genus Ostrinia; species Ostrinia furnacalis. The sequence continues at coordinate 87,822 of NW_021137379.1, read as the reverse complement.
AAAAGGCGCAGAAGCCGTGGGCGAAGTTCCTGCAGAAGGTGGAACGCACCAGGCTGGAGTACCACACCGCCTGCAAGCAGGAGAGAACCGCGCAGAACCAGGAGAGGAACGCCAGCGGCGACAGCTCGTTAAGTCCAGACCAGGTCAGTGACATCGACAGATTTGACAGATATAATGGAGTTGCAGTTTCGCCACTTTTGGGTTTCATTGTGGGCCTAAGGCCTTCTAGTTACTTTTGAGTTGCATCTAAGTTTCTGCCATGGCGTCCGTTGAGAGACCACACATGACGCGACTAGTTTGAAAGTGGTTCGAACTCAAAAAATTTAAAAGTAGGATAGAAGCTTCATTCTCTTACAATGAACAAACTTAAATGGTTGGTGGAGTTACCAGAATAACTAAAAAGATACAATATTTACTTGAAGAGATCCTCAAGGAAGAAGTCAGGTGTTATCAATGCCATCATTTTCCGCCTTCCCTTCCTTAATAATCCATCTACGCAAGGGTTCAATTTGACCGAAAATAACGAAGTAGACAATAGGTATACATGACAGAATTGACAGATTATCCATATCGCGATCTCCTCGAAAGTGACGGACAGATAAGGCACACGCCTCGGCTGCGCGTGACACGTACAATAGGTTTTCACGTAAACCGATCGTAAATTTTATTCAGCATTAGATAGGTAATAAATTACGCATAATAGGCAGTATATAGAGGCAATGCTTGGCTTCAAAACGCCGTAGATGCGGTTAATAACTGATGTGTAGTATTTTTGTGAGAAAATATTCCAATTCCCACATTTTTGGTGTCAGAGACGCTACTGATGTCTGACTGGAGACTGAACTATAAAAAAAGTTTAAGAATTAAAGTAATTTTTGGCATATAAACTAAAGTAGTATATTGTCTGCTGGCTGTATATACTAACAAGGATTTTGTCACTAAATCGATATTCAGTTTACTACTAAAATTCGTTCATCTTTAAAAATGAGATGGCAAAGGATGAAAAAGTTATCTAAACTAGGTATTCGTACATATTCTTCGTGCCAAGTCAGTATATAATTTATGTAAATACGTTTTTCGGGAACTTTATTACGAGGACAAAATTTCCATCAGCTTAGGGCTGTAGCAAATGTGGCACTAAATAGATGATATAAAATTACGCTAATAAAACACATTATTTTATTTCGTTTGTATAACTATTTAATTGGGATCTTTGTATTCTAAATCGACGATACTTTAATTATTTAATTTAATATTTTTTTAATTGAAGTCAAAAATATTTGTATTAAATGCTCTGCTCTGACACTATAAATTCCATTACCAGAAGTAATACTTCTTTTAGTTTGAACTCCTTTCTTACTACTGTAAAACAACGGGACTATTCCCACCGCTGCGACTCCTTTGTAGCCAGGATCTGTAGATCCTATCCCCTATCTGTAGACCCTTTAAAGCTCGACAATAAGTAAAAACCCAACCAGTGTAGGTCAAGTTTGTCCCGGGAGAAAGTTTAACTGTCATTGGATTCAGTGACATAAGTGATCATACATTTTCGTCAACCCTACGCCTCGGTCGTCCAAATAATATCTACTCGCTTCTTATCGATTCACTTATCATACGAATACGACTGGCTTATCGATATCGAAATCGAGAAGCGATAGCCGAGATCGGTTCCGAATATAGCGCAAGGCGAGAATTTACAAGCGTTATCTGCGAATATGCGGGCAGGCAACCTTCATGACATTTTATTGGGAAAATAAATGCTTTCTTGCATTATGATTGACTTTTAATCGTTTTGCTATATTGTTTGTTTTTTTTTAATTATTCTTTATTAAATTAATTAGTCGTCAGAGCACTGAGCTTAAACACTTTGTTTTACTACCTACATGTCAGTCGGTAAAAGAAAGTGGAACTTTTAGCTTGAAACAAGAAATAAAAATAAAGAAAAAAAGGTCTGAGTAGTTTACAAGAGACGCGACGATTCCTTACATTCTCCTAATTTAACTTTATAGTATTCTCTACCCCTCTACTATGCTTATTGATTTATCTAAAATACCGGCCTTATTGTATTTTGTGTAGTCTGACTGAACAGCTGATTTCTTTAGGGTTACGTTAAAACTTAAAATATTGTATTTACTTTGTATTACTTTAAAACAAATCTCATTATTCTAGCTTTTAATGATACCTTTTCTAATCATAAATATAGCCTTGGCATATTGGTCACGCCTAGTTTATAAATTCAACTGTCGATTCTGTTTTTTAGTTCACAAACTTCTGAATAGATAATACTTTAAAATATGCGTTCTTATTGGAACCGTGTTAAAGTATGGCGATGTAAAAGTGTAATGTAGTGAGGGCTCCGTAGGTTCTGTTGCTATACATTCCAAGGTAAAGTTAGTGGGTAGTTAACTCTTTTTTTATGGATAACAAGGCAGGTATTTGACCACAATCGCACCTGATGTTAAGTGGGATGCAGTCTAGGATGGAACATATCTGCCCTGTAAGTGCCTATTCACTCTCGCCTTGAAAATGCCCGGATTATAATCTTCGGGAAAGACAGCAGCTTTCCCACCACTATTACTTATTTCCATACGCATTACCCTCAATGCACGAGGGGGTTTGCCGCGAAGATCGGCTACGTAAGCCATCTTTGGGCACACCAGCGCCGGCAAGACAGGGGTCGAAGTGGTCACCATGGCCCAAATTGGTCGGATTAATCACTACTCCTAGACAGTCAGGATCTACAGTTTGACCGTGAATGGGAACCAACCAGTGAAGTTGAGTTAGTTCTCGAGGATAGCTTATAAGCTAAAGTATATCGTCTTAGAAACCGCAACCAATTTAATCAGAAGAATATGAGAGTTCCAAGTATAAGCTCGACTTCCCTTCGCTGCAAAGCGGGAGACAGATGATTGGAAAGATTAAAACCCTTAAAAATTATCTACACTTTCTTCAGTTAACCCCTTTTTTATAACCTACTGAATAAACCTGCGCTATGTTGTGAGACAGCTCATATAAGTTTCATAAAGCCTGACGCTGGAACTGGAGGTGTACAATTTAGACATGAATACGCGAGCATTTTAATGGCGTTCGTATTGAATTTCTTGGAAAACTCCAAGTTATGAAGGCAAATAGTAATTTAGACGTCTTTCCAACAAAGGAACACTGCAGGTGTGCCTGCATACTGGATGGTGATTGCTTTACTAAATTGCAGGTGTAGTAGTGTAGTTAGGAGTAAAGGGAATAACAATCTCTTATTAAAAATGTACACTGAAATGTAACGTTCTTTTACGAATGTCATGAAAATTTCAGAGCAAAAATAAGATTCATATTTTATCAATTTCTCCAGCAGTGAGTTAAAGTACTTGGACCGAAACGAAGTCTAAGACGAATAGTCTTGACAATTTTCACAGATAATAGTATTACTATTCCTATCCTAATTAGTACCTGATAGATTATTATAGATAGTCCATGCCTCTAGTCACGTATAAGTGTTCGTGTTCGTGATAATGACCATTGCACCCAGCGGGAATCAAACCCAGCAAACGTAACTAGCGTTTTAGTTTAGTCCCGTACGCGAGCCATTTGGCCATTTGGTACACATCATCATCATTTCAGCCATAGGACGTCCACTGCTGAACATAGGCCTCTCTCTGTAAATCAAGATTTCTCTCAATCATCTCCTAAATAAAACAATAGCCTCCAAAGAAATCAAACTAAAAAGTGTAAAAATAGCTCGTAAATTAGTTCGTACTCGCCGCTTTATCACGAAGTATCAAGAACAACTTTGTTAATGAACATGGAATTAAATTCTTGTACAACTTCCAAACAGTTAATTCCTTTGAAAGTGTCTTATTGAAAACTTAAATTGGGAAAATGGGCTGCTAAAACAGATTTATCAACGTCTGTACGAAATTGCAATTAATGTTGGGCTATCTTAAACAAAGTAAATAAATGTCTATGTTAAATTACATAAACTTAAAATTCCAAATAACATTTAACATAACATAAATCAACCTAAAGCTTTTTGGATATAATATTGTTATTTATTTATTAAAACAGTATGTTTTGCAAATAAAAATTAAAACAGTGGCTTTACGCCGTACAGCATTTTTATGAGCCCTTTTTCGTTTAAATCTGGGCACGTTTATATTCATATTACAGTTAAAACCGTCCTATCCTTCTGTTTTACGAGAACCAAGCTCTGGGATCCGCATAATCCAGCATTTATGGATTCCAGCGTATTTTTTTCATTCGAATTACGTAAAATAAAATTTAAAGATGCTTGTGTGAGATTTATTGCCAGTAAATTTTGCGTGTAAAAGACTTTATTTGATACTTTTGATACATAAATCTTGGATGTTTTGTTTTTATATTTAGAACACTGTTTGCTTACTCGAGGGCTTAGTTTAACTTGTTTCATTTACTGAAAGGCCAATATTCTAAATATTCATAGGAAACTCGCTTCAAAAGTTCCTTTACACATCCCGTCCAGGGTGTTTTTTATATTATCTTTGCTGAAGTGGCAGTGGCATTCTGGAATAACGTGAGCCAGTGGTGAGAAGATATCACCTGACGTATATTTAACCCTTTATACTGCAGTGGGAATATAGTTCCCACCAAATTTTAAACTTTATTCCCTTGTCTTAAGGTCCAAAAACAATTAAAAATGTGGACTTGTTATGCCCGTTAAAGACTTTTAAGGTGTTTTGAAGCCATATCCTATCAAATATTTATTTTATTTATTGAAAAGATACACCAACGACATATAACTAAAATAAAATATCGTAGTCTAAAAGCATAATACAATGGTATGAATTCCAATACCATAGTTAGTTGTCTAATTGTCTATTACTTTCAAACTGCTTGGTCAACGACTTACATAGTCTGATATCGATCGTGGTTTCTTGACCCCTCGCCCCATATATGGGATATCGACCGTCCCATGGGAATAATTCATGGTATTAAGACGTTCGGTATGCTATTTACCTTTTGTGGTGCTGGTATAAGAGGTGGGCTTTAGAATGTATATTCTAGAACTTACAATAAAGTGGTAGATATTAATTAACTAGCTGTGCCCGGGACTTCGTCGTGAAAATGGTTTGAATAATATATCCCGTTGTTGAAACATTTTTCTTTACTGCTCCGCCCCTATTAGCTGTAGGATGACGTTTTATAACCTTCCTCGATAAATGGGCTATCCAACACAAAAATAATTTTTCAAATCGGTCCAGACAGAGTAGTTAGTCCTGATATTCAAGTAAAACAAACAAATTCTTCAGCTTTAATATTGTATAGATTTTTGAGACTAAAAGGTCTGAAACTCGGCGTAGGGTTTTAGTGAAACCCAACACCGCTGATATCCATATGATATATTTATGATAGGTACCTTTGCTTTCATATCAAATCCAGTGATAGCATTTGTCGCGTATCTAGACGTTATCTCTTATCACCACGTCCATCTGAAAACCATTATGTTACGTAAATATCTCAAATGTAGGTAAGTGCTGAATATTCTTATTTAGTATCGAAAAAAAAAAACATCAAACGCGACGTTCTGTACGTTATAATTATGATCTATGTGACGAACGAAAGTTGTAACGAACTTTCAAAACAAGCAGCCAAAAATTTGTTGACCCGGCGAATTTCATACCACCTATGTTCATTAGAAATAATGTAGGATTCTAATGGTGAAAGAATTTTACAATTGGTCCAGTAATTTCGGAACATATTCAATACAAACAAACAATAAGATCTTTTCTCTTTGTAGATAACTTCTATCTGGTTTCGCATGTGAATTTGAGCCCTAAGGTTGAGAAGGGCGCTGTATGGTACAAGTTGACCCTTGATAAAGGTTTAGTAGGTATGTTTATCAAACAGATTCCCAGCCCCACCCACTTTATTAATCGACACATAACTATAGGTTACATATAGCCAGTGCGCTTTTCTTTTATTGAATCCTGTGCTTCTCAATCTGCAAGGAACAGACTGGGATAAAAATCGACTACTCAAATCAAAAAATATTTTTCTTTGAACTTGAAAAATTGCAGCCTTAGTGCAGTTTCAGTTGGGAAGCGAAAAGTCTTGGGTTCATTTCCCGAACTTGTAAAAATATTCTTAGGCGCAAAAATTTAAACAAATACACGTATTATGTCGCCAATGTTCGCACTTATTAAATTTTTAACGAATATTTTTGAAGAAACTTGTATCTTGTATTTTCTTTGATTGAAATAGCAATATCCAGCAAGCTATCTTCACCTTAAAGGCCGGCAACGCACCTGTAACGCCCCTGGGTCTGCGGGTGTCTATGGGCGACGGTAATCACTCAGGTGATCCGTCTGCTCGTTTGCCTCCTGTCACATAAAAAAAAAGCTACGCTGCTTATTCGTCTCAATTCTGAACAGGTTGACAATCTATGGCACACGGAATGCCGGCGGTACATTCCATCGGCTCCACATTTCTAGGTCGCCCTCTCTCCTGAGGTTATCCTACCGCACCTCAATTTCCCACCAAACAGAGCTTTCGTCGCTGCAACCTTGTAAAATTTACATTTTAGTGTTGGGATTAATTCATTTTCATTGATGTATCATTGTGGTCTGGCTCTCGGTTATTTTAAAGAATATTAGAAGTTTGATTTTCATCCGTGTAACTTAGTGTACATTTTATTGTGTACCTATATGCAATTTGTTTAAGATTTTGATTTTTCAAAGAAACATTCAACAGCAAGGCATGGTGGTCAAATGGTTAAGGCCTGGCAAGCTACCACCATCTTACCTAAGTTTGTCGCCACAACAACAATATTCACTGTATTGTTGTGTTTCGTCAAATCTTATTTTCAAATAAGATCCGAGACATGAAAATAAGGGTGAAGCTCGTTTGAAGCACCTTCAGACATATCATCATTTTCCGTCTGGTAAATATGGGCAGGTCTCCCACTGGTGGACCAACGTTCTGATCAAGGCCGCGGGAAGTACCTAGATGCGGGCAGCACAGCACCGGTCGTTTTGGTGGAACCATTATATGGCTGAAACTAAGGAGGAGTCAGGAGATGCAAGTCGAGAGGATCGAAGATTTGTTTGTCTGAGAACTTTTTCGCGTTGTATACTCAAAAATATCAGATAAGCACATCCCTACGTCGCATCTGGCGCGACCGAGAATAAAACACTTACACCATCGCTGACGTCACGCGCTATTTCAGTTGTACTCCCCGAAACACTTTCTTTGAAAATTTACGGATGGTCCAGTAACGGTTTCGTTATTATGGTAAACTATATTTCTATCTGTTACTGTTGAAACTATTTAGTTTATTTAGATAAGTTTTATATTCTGAGTTCTGACAATGGTTGGTATAGTTCATTGTCATCATCATCAAGTCATGTAGTAGCCAATTCAGGGGCACGGCACGACAAATATGACTGAGTTTCTTCCGCCATTTCTTCTCAGCACCATCTCATATGTTGTCCAGAAGTGGTGGTAGGGCAAGATTATACATATTTGGGACGTGTCCAAGTGCCCTAGAAAGGACCCTAAGTACTGAATAAATATTTGATTTTGATAAGAGACAATTAATTTTTGTTGAGAAATCGTTAGTTATAGTTCACAATTTTCAGCTTGATTTCATACAAATGCAAAAATATTGACATAGTTTCAGTACATACGGTCGTTTGTATGTAACCTACACATTCCTTACCGCAAACACCGCTGATAAGATAAAAATGAAAAAGATTTTCTTTTAAATCTTCGTGATAAGGTCGAATTTTTATCTTTCAAAGGAAAACCGTGATGCAACCACATAATTCTGCGCATTGTAGACTATTTTCAACTTTATTTTTTCTAACAAAGTTTGTTTTCAGCTCTTTTAGTCATTATTACAGTTGAAAGCAAGAGTAAAGGCTATTTACATTATTTTTATAGGAATAAAGTTCAAAATGCTACATTACATACTGTACGTACGTAAGTACATCATTAAAACTAAGCAGGGCGTTAATTATTTGTGATATTTACCAAAGTTACGGCTAAAACGTTTGACACCGATGATGCGATGATCTAAGCACGCCATGGCGACCATGACATGAAACCTCATTAGAAGATTTACCATAGACTTTAATTAGTAAACAATGAATCGCCTTGACTTGGTCACAAGCTACTTGCTGTATTTAGCGCTTATTAGAGGTAATTTTACAAGAAAAGCCGTCAGGTGACACATTGGAGTACCTGCCTATTGAATTGAATATAATATTGTGGTATATAAATTAAAGAAAACTGTACGACAGCTCACTCACAGTCCTAATTAGAAATGATTATTTTAATAAAAATACCACTCTTGTTGACGATTTAAAAAATCTGGTGAAGGTCGCGGGAAGTACCTGGATGCAGGCAAAGCAGGACTAGTTGTTTTTGAAGCCCTTGGCGGAGGCCTTTGTCCAGCAGTGGACGTCATTTGGCTAAAACGAACTAACGAACGAATTACTCTTGTTAGACTTTATGGATATTTATTTGACAATCCTACTGCCCTTTGAAGCAACTACAAAAATAAATTGGAGTCGTTCAATCTGTATATCATCACTAAATGGGCAAAAATGGCCTTGACATGAATCCATTTCTTCACACGAACCGCAGGAAGATGGCCATTACAAGCACTGAATGGCCAGTGGCCAATATTGTAACCGCTATGTATCTAAAATGTAACAGCAAGGACATGTAAATAAAAACATATTTTGTGGCACTAACGCACGCATAGACTGGGATAGTGCCTTTTTCAAAATTTCAAAAGCAATCGAAGCGTTCATTTTGGATCCCAAAACCCTAGTAAATTTTATACAGTCAAATCCAGGCTTCTACTAGGAAATATTAATAAAATTATCTTAGTAAGATATAAGTACAAGAGTCAAAATAAATACTAACTAAAGCCTGGTCCAGGCTTTAGCAGCTTAAATCGTAACCAAGCAGTTTTACTAATATTGTCATAAAACCCCATATTATCCATACTTAACTATGACGCCTTGCCTAACAGATAGCTGATGATAACAATGAAATCGTGGCCCAGCAATTTTAATGTTGTTTTAGTACCATCACGCACACGACTGTTTGCCCGCACTAGCGCTACTTATTGACAAATTGTGTTTGTTGTTCTGCTCTATCTGTGGTTCTATTCAACACCAGCGGTGCTAATCCGAAAAACGTTATCTGAAGTTTCGAATGTCCCTCCCTGTCGCGCAAACCGAAATGCCGGCATGAGTGAATGTGACAGGTAACGAAACGTAAACAGCGTTTCGGAGTAGCATTGCTGTTATGAGTAGGGTTGCCGTCCGTCCGGACTTCCCCGGACTTGTCCAAATTTAGAGCACAGTATATATTATCTACTGTGTTTAGAGGGCTTCCGGGTGGGGTTTTTGTTGTCCGGGTATAAAAAAAAAGTTTTGGGTCAATACCGGGCAATGCGACTAAGTTTTATAAAAACCGGGTTCAGGTTCTGGGCTCCAAAATCCGGAGTTTTAACGCGTCTTGTCCTGGTGGTTGTCAAATAGAGATGTCAGCCCTACGGGACTATTCCCACCTCTCGTTCCCACCGCTGCAACTCTTGTGTAGCCAGGATATACAGCTTGACCGCCAATAAAAACCCAACCAGTGAAGGTCAAGTTAATGGCAGCCTCAGTTGTGACGGACGGGACGTGACCACATTCATATTATTATGGTAATATCTGTTTGTATAAGTGTTTATGTAATTTGCGTACCGTTACGAATTTACAAAAGGTTGACTACAATTACGTATAGTTAAGACTTCCTTTTATGCGAGGCGATAGCGCATGATTTTCTTTAAATAATTATTCTAATTATGTTCTATATTTAATATAAGACTTGTGGTTGCTACGTAATATTAGTTAATCTCCCTTAAGAACACTTGAAGTAAATCCAATACATGTTTATCTAACTACGATAAGTAGGTATCATTTATTACCATTATTAATAGTTAAGTATGTATAGCGACAACGTATCAGGCTACCCATTTTTGTTACAAATTCGCCCCTATCACAACTGCATAAGACGCTATAGTGTTTAATATTGGTGTCTGTTATTTAATACATAGTTAGATTTGCAGAAATTATGGGTGAAATTATGCAGAAAACAAGATGTTTATGTACTGTACAGTCAGCGTCAAATATTTCGTGACACTCAAAGTAGCCAATAAGTTCGAAACACGTCTTTGTTACAATCGGAATGAGGTTTGTTTTGCCAACTTTTTGGCCACTACGGGTGTCACGAATCATTTGATACTGACTGTACATAAATAACATCACTAACTTAAAAATAAGTGATTGACATACTTTTTAACACACGTTGAAGTAACTCCGATCATACATCGCTTCCAATTATTTTAGTTCATCCTAGTAATTTACTAGCACTAATTGAATGCAGACAAACGCGGAAAATATATTATACGTCAAATAACATTTTTTGTTGCAAAGAAATTCATTATAAATAGCAATAAAATTCCTTTGCGCTTCACAAACAAGGAAATCGTAACACTTCTAAAACGGGAAGTGAATTCTTCTTAATATACATGGTGTCCCAAAATTAGTACGTCATCTGACACTGGAGGAGTTTAAGACGCATCTATCAAGCCTGATATGTCCATAGAACAGTATAATAAGTTTTGAGTTGAGATATGACCAATTTTAGTTACTAACATCCATAAAATCAGTTATTAATATCTATATAAGTTTGATGAGTTCTGAAATATGACTGATATTAGTTATTTAAATAAAAAAATGACTTTTCGATGCGTCTTAGGCTCATCCACCTCTGGTGTCAGTGTGACGTGCTAATTTTGGGACAACCTGTATAAAAAAAAAGTCCCGATGTCCAATTTATCTTCGGACCAAAAGCCATTCATCGTCCATGTTTTGACTTGGTCATCAGATTAAAGAAAAATATACTTTGTTTACGATATAAACAATGGGTACGGAAATAGACTATAATAAACGATTCCACGTCTAAAACAAACGTTAAAAAAAGAAAGTAAAAAGCAGAAGTTATTTTTCTTTTTTTAATCAGCTTTATACAGTTCCATTTTCATTTGGATTGATGGATATTGGAGTGTGCTTATTTTTTACTAAAATTATTTAAAATAACCTCAACCTTTTATCACCAAAACTAACATTTAAAGCTAAATACTTAAATACTTACTGCGTATTCTGAATTGAACTGAAAAGGTTGGTTTCAGAGACAAAATGGCTATTTCAGAGACAAACTTCCTACGTATTCTGAATTGAAAAGCCAAATAAAGGTTGTTTCAGACACAAAGCTTTTTGTATAAAGAAATCCCAACACAGCCAATTTGCTGGTCATTTTCAAATGGCCTTTCCCGGTAAGTCCCAGGATGACAGTGTACGGGTACATTACCCTATTCACCGCGTGTTTACGACACAAAAACCAGAATTTGATTTTGAATGCTACTCAGAAGCAGTCGCGTGAAAGGGGACCTCTAGTTATAAGTGAAAGTGTTACAGTGCCGCCATTTTTCTTTTTTCTCTTCTTCTTCTTCAGGACTTTGAAGATGAGATGAGATTGAAATGTAGTTATGAAGTTATTTCGAAATGTAACAAACATTTTTGGAAGAATGGTGGGTTTTGTGTAGATTTGTGTTCATTTTGTGGTATTGCCATGTATTTGTGGCGACGCCACTACAAACTAGTGACCAACAGATGGCGCTGTCACTACTTCACTATGGCACACTCCGCCGCTCATACAAACCTGCATCGCGGTGACGGAGTTTTAGATCCTGCCAAGTATATACAGTGTGAGTCACGTTAAAGTGTACATATGAAAATAGATGAAACTAGTCCTATTTTTATCGACAAAAAAGAGGTCAAAAAATTTTTGAGATTTTTTTTTAATTTTTTATAGAATTTTTTTTCTTCCAATTACTTATTGTAAAGAAAACGTAATAACTTTTAAACTAAGCGGTATATCCTGATAAAATAAAAACAGTAATAATGATAAATAACAGGCAATACTAAAAAAATACATAAAATACACAAAAAAGGCCTACAAATAATAAAAAATGATACTTTTTGAAAAAAAATTGCTTTTAAATTCGTGTTTTTTTGGTTATTTGATAAATTTCTCCAAAAAATGCCCCTATAACCGGTGGTTTTTATTACTTTGTATTATTCTCTATCGTATTACCTTCGTAAAACCAAAAATCACATGTCTCTATCCCTATCACAACGTTTGCAATGATCATTTGAACAAAGGACTACCACAACATTATTCTCCGCTACAGGTAGAGACAAATTTAATTTTAACTAAAATGCTTATTTTACTTCGAAATCTTTTGTTTTTATTTGAAATGTAACTTGTCTTTATCAAAATTACAAATCTAGAGCCATTTTCAGTTTCGTTGTTAACGAAGCGTTGAATGGCGCGCCCGGAGAGGCTTAGTTCAAACGATCATTGCAAACGTTGTGATAGGGATAGAGACATGCGATTTTTGGTTTTACGAAGGTAATACGATAGAGAATAATACAAAGTAATAAAAACCACCGGTTATAGGGGCATTTTTTAAAGAAATTTATCAAATAACCAAAAAAACACGAATTTAAAAGCAAATTTTTTTCAAAAAGTATCATTTTTTATTATTTGTAGGCCTTTTTTGTGTATTTTATGTAATTTTTTAGTATCGCCTGTTATTTAGCATTATTACTGTTTTTATTTTATCAGGATATACCGCTTAGTTTAAAAGTTATTACGTTTTTTTTACAATAAGTAATTGGAAGAAAAAAAAATCTATAAAAAATTAAAAAAAAATCTCAAAAAAATTTTGACCTCTTTTTTGTCGATAAAAATAGGTCTAGTTTCATCTATTTTCATATGTGNCGTTGCTCAGACATTTCGTTTGCGAATAAAAACAAATATCTCGACAACACAACCCCGAACACAACACTTCGCCGCTAAAGCGCCGCGCGAGCTGGCTTGTTTCGAGAACGGGTCTGCGTTGCCCGCCCCGCTCCCGCGCCGCCGCCGCTCCCGCCCCGCTGCCCGCTAAACTCGAGGCTGAGGCCTTACAAACGTCAACTCTAAACATCTCTTTTTTCGAAGCCGTCGTTAAATACACTCAAAAATACTTTTATCAACGTTTTTTTACCAACACAGGTCCCCGGCCGCACGTATCCAGTACGCCAATACTTCTTGGAGGACTGCATAGAGCTGACCAAGTTCGTGCCTCCGATCGACTCGAGGAAACGCAAGTCCTCGGGCAAGAGGGCGAATAAGGACGACGAGGAAGATGACGATGAAGGTACGTACTTTGTGATGGGTGATGAACAGAAATGAGGAGATCCGTAAACGAATTAAAGTCGCTAACATAGCCCGACGGATTAGCAAGCTGAAGTGGCAATGTAGTACGCAGAACTGACGGCCGAAGGTTCTGGAGTGGAGGCCGCGTACCAGAAAACGTAGCGTGGGACGTCCACCCACAAGATGGACCGACGACATCATAAAGGTAGCAGGCAGGCGCTGGACGAAGGCCGCTACCAACCGGGCAACATGGAAAGCATTGGTCCCCGACGTATTCGGTCCGTCAATATTTCTTAGAAGACTGCATAGAGCTGACCAAGTTCGTGCCTCCGATCGACTCGAGGAAACGCAAGTCCTCAGGCAAGAGGGCGAATAAGGACGACGAGGAAGATGACGATGAAGGTACGTACTTTGTGATGGGTGATGAACAATGATCAAATTAGAGATGTTTCGTGACCGTTAACATATAATTAACATGAACATGTTCCGGGATTTGACGCAATGCAATCCTCCAATTTATAAAATGGATTATTTTTTTAAAGTTAGCCAATTTTTTTTGCCAACAATATTCTCATGTGCTTAGAGTTGATTTTTTTTTAATTGTCTCATTTTATTTTAAATAGGTCTGGGCGCGGACGAGCAAGATGAAGATTTGAACAAGAACTGCCAATTGAGCAACGACTATTCGCCGGAAACGACAAGGTCTCTACAACAACTCTCGGAAAAAGATGTAAGATATAAGCCAAAAATATATTTATCAGCTTAACATACTATAACATAACAGCACTTATAAATTGTCAAAATATTGTTTTCCGATTGTGTTTCTCCTGTATCACCACTTGATGATAAAGCCCCTGGTAGTTTACCAGTAACTTACCTGACAGATAAACCACAACTTTTGATTTCACAGGTCTTAGACAGTTATCTATTAAGTCAATGGAACCGTTATTTTATTAGTCAGTCAGTTTCATTATTCGCAAACATAAAGAAAAGGCAGCACAACTCAAAATAATCCCAAATCGAGTTATTGCTACTATCAAAATGTGCGTTCAAATCTACATGAAATACTTGCTGTTCTTGTAAAAGAAGTATTTTGAGTTGTACTACTCTCTGTTGTGTTGTTTCTTTCTGTGCGAGTTACGTCAGATAGCTACCTAAAACTTTAGCAAGAACTATTTTATACTTATGGAAGTTCCGAAACTTACAATTAAATACTTTATTACAGATGAGCTTCGAACTCATAGAAGCCATACTGACCTACATCGCCAATCTGAACAAGGAAGGCGCCGTATTAGTGTTCCTCCCCGGTTGGAATCTCATCTTCGCGCTGATGAAGCATCTGACCCAGCACCGGATGTTCGGGGACCAGTCCCAGTTTGTGATACTGCCGCTGCACAGCCAGATACCTAGGGAAGACCAGAAGAAGGTGTTTGTTACGCCTCCACCAGGAATTACCAAGGTACGTAGTAGTTGTTAGCAAGTAAAGCCTTGATCACACGTACCGAGTAATCGGGCGAGACAGTGCTCTCGGCTGAGTGCTCGGTGCGTATGAACATAGCGCCGAGTGATCGGCCAAGTGCTCGGCCGAGCAAAGCGACCAGACAGTAGCTCGACTCCCGTTCAACTTACTAGGCCGAGTATCCACCCTCCCGCTGCCCCGCACTGTCTCGCTCGCTCGCTGGGCAGGTCTGAACGTGCACTGTCTCGCCACTCGCCACTCGGCCAAATGATTGACGTCACGTCCACAGACTAGAGAAAAAAAATACCAACCGAATTGAGAGCCTCCTCCTTTTGTTGAACTGAACTGACTGCTAATTTCAAAACACGTTTTTAACAGCTACTCGCTTACATCACTGTCTTGGCCAAGTAAACATTTTAATGTCTCGTCCGTTTACTCGGTACGTGTGATAAGATTTGTAGTAGTAAGTATACATTGTTTCATCCACGAAGACGCGCAACACCATTCTTCCGCTAATGTTTGAGTGTTATCGGTACACGCTAAATTATCCACACACACGCACACTACAATAATGCCGCTCGGATTGCTCGGATCAAACTCCCCGCACCCCGCGCTTCCCTCAACCCAAAATTGGTGGGGCGCGTCTTCGTGGATGAAACGAACTATAGGAGCAGGCCTGTTAATATCTCCGAGTAGGTATCGAAAACAAAACACACGCGTTGCCTTGACGCGCTTTCAATCCAAAAGGGATTCTCGAGCGAGCAGTGAGTGACGTTCGCGCGTATTCTTCATCCATTGTAAAAAAAATATTCGCCATGGAAAGAAGAGAAAATACGCATGCTAAATGGGCTGAGTGTGAGTTTACATCAAACGCGCTCACTAGTGAGTAAACTGTATGAAAATTTTAGTTCTTGAACTTTTCCGATAGGGGCGCTGTACAATCCGTCATACATTTAATGTCATTTTTTAACGCGCTCACACTAGGCCCTCCGATCAATGTCATATGTAAACGAAACGGTGTTCGACTCTGACATAAGCTAAATTACACAGCTATAAAAATTGTTCACCATGCCTATTATTATTTAATTTCAGGTGATCCTATCAACCAACATCGCAGAAACGTCAATCACGATCAACGACGTGGTCTACGTCATAGACTCGTGCAAGGCCAAGATGAAGCTGTTCACGTCACACAATAACATGACGTCATACGCCACTGTCTGGGCTAGCAGGACTAATTTGGAACAGGTTAGTATTTCTAGGCCATTCGTGCGTAAAAAAAAAATTTTAGGCTTAAATTAAAGGTATAAAGTACACAGTCAACGTCATAGACTCGTGCAAAGCTAAGATGAAGCTGTTCACGTCACACAACAACATGACGTCATACGCCACTGTGTGGGCCAGCAGGACTAATTTGGAGCAGGTTAGTATTTCTAGACCTTTCCTGCGTAAAAAACATATTTTCAGGCTTAATTAAAGGTATAAAGTACACAGTCAACGTCATAGACTCGTGCAAAGCTAAGATGAAACTGTTCACGTCACACAATAACATGACGTCATACGCCACTAATTAGGAGCAGGTTAGCTATTTATGATTGACCTTTTATAAAAACCAGTGGTGGAAATAGCCTGCAGAATTGCTAAAATTAAGTGGCAGTGGGCGGGGCACATAGCTCGTGGAGCTGATGGCCGTTGGGGCAGAAGATTTTCGAGTGGCGACCACGAGCCGGGAGACGTATTGAGCAGGCCTTCCACTAGGTGGACTGACGATCTGGTCAAGGTTGCACAAAGAATCTGGATTCGGGCAGCGCAGGACCGGTCGTTGTCGAAATCCTTGGGGGAGGCCTTTGTCCAGCAGTGGTCGTCATTTGGCTGAAACGACGACCAAATATGAAATGCCGAAAGCAAATTCAATAATAATATTTTGTTTGTTATAGCGCAAAGGCAGGGCAGGCCGTGTGAGGCCTGGCGTTTGCTTCACGCTTTGCACACGAGCGCGCTTCGACAAACTCGAAGAACACCAAACGGCCGAGATGTTCCGCACTCCGCTACATGAGCTGGCTCTCAGGTAAGACAAATCACAAATCATCCATTTCACCTAAGACTCGGATTTCACCAAAGCGGAAAGGAGAGATGTATTTGCATAATCAATCAGTTATCTGAACCGAAGCTGACTGAGGATTTAATGTTGAAATAACAAAATCTGATTGGTTATTCAAACACATCTCCCTCCTTTGGTGGATACCGGGTCTTAGTCCGTTGCCATAATTTGGGGAGGTCTGATGTTTGTATATTTTCTCCTTTAGTCGCCTTAGTAGCCTCTGATGACATCACTGGAAAAATGGGGGTGATCCTATGCGAGTTCCCAGGCCTCCCCAACACTGGCCAGCATAAATTGTAAAACTTTACCTTTGGAAAATTAAAGAGCTGGGCTCCTGCAGTCCTTCCTACTAATATTATAAATGCGAAAGTTTGTGTGGATGTCTGGATGTTTGTTACTCTTTCACGCAAAAACTACTGAACGGATTTTGTTGAAACTTTACAGTATTATTGTTTATAACCCAAATAGGCTATAATTTATGACGATATGTGACAAACTAAATTTCAATAAATAAATAAGATGTGGGTAAAAAGAAAAGAAAGAAAAAAAAAAAAAAAAAAAAAAAAAAAGCGCCATCTATCGTCATTGGTTAAAATCTACAGCCTTGGACAAAAAAAATTAACATTCCTAAATATTCATGCGGGGAAGCCGTGAAACCGCATCTATCAACATCATTAGTAATTAAACGANAGCGCCATCTATCGTCATTGGTTAAAATCTACAGCCTTGGACAAAAAAAATTAACATTCCTAAATATTCATGCGGGGAAGCCGTGAAACCGCATCTATCAACATCATTAGTAATTAAACGAGGTCCACGCGTACGAAGTCGCGGGCAGCCGCTAGTGGCGAATAAATTACCAGTAGGCCTAAGATGCGCGCCGTGATAGGCCGTTATCACGCTATTTTATCGATTTTGCCCATACTAATTGACGTCGATAAAAGTTATCACGGCGCGCATCTTAGGCCTACTGATATGATATGTCCTAATTGAAGCTAATTGACGTTTTAACTGACCACGAATCATCTTTGCAGCATCAAGCTCCTCCGCCTAGGCAGTATAGGCCACTTCTTGTCCAAGGCACCAGAACCGCCGCCGCTTGACGCCGTCATAGAGGCAGAAGCCATGTTGAGAGAACTGGGATGTCTGGATGTGGCCAACCAGGATGCTTTGACGCCGCTAGGGACTATACTCGCGAAGCTGCCTATTGGTGAGTGATAGTCGACCTTATTACTATGGAAATATGACAGAAATTGCACTACCACATGCGCTTGACGCCGTCATAGAGGCTGAAGCCATGTTGGGAGAATTGGGGTGTCTGGATGTGACCAACCAGGATGCTTTGACGCCGCTAGGGACTATACTTGCGAAGCTGCCTATTGGTAAGTGATAGTAGACTTTATTGCTATAGGATACGACAGAAAGTGTACTACCACATGCGCTTGACGCCGTCATAGAGGCTGAAGCCATGTTGGGAGAATTGGGGTGTCTGGATGTGGCCAACCAGGATGCCTTGACGCCGCTAGGGACTATACTCGCGAAGCTGCCTATTGGTAAGTGATAGTCAACCTTATTACTATAAGAATACGACAGGAATTGCTCTGTTACATACGCTTGACGCCGTCATAGAGGCAGAAGCCATGTTGAGGGAACTGGGATGCCTGGATGTGGCCAACCAGGATGCCTTGACGCCACTAGGGACTATACTCGCGAAGCTGCCTATTGGTGAGTGATAGTCGACCTTATTACTATAGAAATATGACAGAAATTGCACTACCACATGCGCTTGACGCCGTCATAGAAGCAGAAGCCATGTTGAGAGAATTGGGGTGTCTGGATGTGGCCAACCAGGATGCCTTGACGCCGCTAGGGACTATACTCGCGAAGCTGCCTATTGGTAAGTGATAGTCAACCTTATTACTATAAGAATACGACAGGAATTGCTCTGTTACATACGCTTGACGCCGTCATAGAGGCAGAAGCCATGTTGAGGGAACTGGGATGCCTGGATGTGGCCAACCAGGATGCCTTGACGCCACTAGGGACTATACTCGCGAAGCTGCCTATTGGTGAGTGATAGTCGACCTTATTACTATAGAAATATGACAGAAATTGCACTACCACATGCGCTTGACGCCGTCATAGAAGCAGAGGTCATGTTGAGAGAATTGGGGTGTCTGGATGTGGCCAACCAGGATGCCTTGACGCCGCTAGGGACTATACTCGCGAAGCTGCCTATTGGTAAGTGATAGTCAACCTTATTACTATAAGAATACGACAGGAATTGCTCTGTTACATACGCTTGACGCCGTCATAGAGGCAGAAGCCATGTTGAGGGAACTGGGATGCCTGGATGTGGCCAACCAGGATGCCTTGACGCCACTAGGGACTATACTCGCGAAGCTGCCTATTGGTGAGTGATAGTCGACCTTATTACTATAGAAATATGACAGAAATTGCACTACCACATGCGCTTGACGCCGTCATAGAAGCAGAGGTCATGTTGAGAGAATTGGGGTGTCTGGATGTGGCCAACCAGGATGCCTTGATGCCGCTAGGGACCATACTAGAGAAGCTACCCATCGGTGAGTGATAGTAGACTTTATTGATATAGGAATACGACAGGAATTGCTCTGTTACATGCGCTTGACGCCGTCATAGAGGAAGAGGCCATGTTGAGAGAACTAGGATGCCTGGATGTGGCCAACCAAGATGCTTTGACGCCGCTAGGGACTATACTCGCAAAGCTACCCATCGGTGAGTGATTGTCGACCTTATTACTATAGGAATATGACAGAAAGTGCACTGTGCATGCGCTTGACGCCGTCATAGAGGCAGAAGCCATGCTGAGAAAACTAGGGTGTCTGGATGTGGCCAACCAGGATGCCTTGACGCCGCTAGGGACTATACTCGCAAAGCTGCCTATCGGTAAGTGATAGTAGACTTTATTGCTATAGGAATGCGATAGGAAATACAGTGCGTGCGCTTGACGCCGTCATAGAAGCAGAAGCTATGTTGGGAGAATTGGGGTGTCTGGATGTGGCCAACCAGGATGCCTTGACGCCGCTAGGGATTATTCTCGCGAAGCTGCCTATTGGTAAATGATAGTCGACCTTATTGCTATAGGAATACGATGGGAAATACAGTGCGTGCGCTTGACGCCGTCATAGAGGCAGAAGTCATGTTGAGAGAACTGGTATGTTTGGATGTGGCCAACCAGGATGCCTTGACGCCGCTAGGGACTATACTCGCGAAGCTGCCTATAGTTAAGGCTAAGAACTCACGGCGTGATTATCGTTTCAGCTCGTAATGACAACTTCTCAAAATAACAACCGGGGCGCAAAATGTCCACTTCTCGAAATGACAACTTCTTAAAATGTCAACTTCGCTAAAAGACAACTTCTCATAATGTCTATTTCTCACAATGATAAATTCGCATTTGGTCAACTTCGCATAATGACAACTCTAGAAGAACTAGAACTCTAGAAATATTGAAAATAAAATATCAACAAGTAGTTGACGGACTTCTCTAAAGCCGCAATCGATCTCCTTCGAAGATTCAACTGGTTCCCAATGCTGCAATCGACCTCCTTTAAAGACACAGACGGCTTCTGAAGCCGCAACTGACCTCAAAAGCCACAACCAGGCTCTTCCAAAACCACGATTAAGGCTGTTTTCAGAGTCAAGCGTTTAACCGGTGCCGGTCGCACGCGCGCACTTACAATTACTCTAGGTAGTATTAATTTGCGTTTCATAGACACGCCGTTCAAACAGTACACGTAACAGTAATAAGACTCGTTTCACAGCGGTCTGCCGGTCATGCGCGCGCTATTGAGACGCACTGGCCGACAGCACGTGCCGCCAGCGTTACTCTGAAACTAGCCTAACAAAAAAAATCGTGCCAACGAAGAAACCATATTAATTTAACATTTGAATACTTCCAGAGCCTCGCCTAGGCAAGATGATGGTCCTCGGCTTCGTACTGGGCGTGGGAGACGCCCTAACCACGATGGCGGCCAACTCGACGACGTTCCCCGAGGTGTTCGCGCTGGAGGGCCGCCGCCGCCTGTCCGCGCACCAGCGCGCGCTGGCCGGCGAGCGCGCCTCCGACCACGTGGCCATGCTCAACGCCTTCCAGGTGGGTGCTGCTTGTGTGTTTTTGCAATTTACCATAACCATTATCATAACCTTGACCATGACCATAACATTGACCATGACCATAACCTTGACCATGACCATAACATTGACCATGACCATAACCTTGACCATGATCATGACCTTAACCATGACCATGACCATATAATGCCGCGTGACCTTAACCATGACCATGACCATATAATGCCGCGTGACCATATGCAACGCCTACTGGATAACTACAACGCGTGGCTAACAAAGGATACAGTTTCTTCCGGCTCTTCTTCTTAGCAGCAGCCTACATGTCAGTAGGGCAAGCTATATTTGAGACGGCTAGGCAAGATGATAGTGCTAGCAGGGTTACTCCAAAAATCGTTATTTGAAGTTTCTCAAATATTGCCATCCCTCTCACGCAAAGCGAGACACTAATATGAGCGCTTCCGAAAAAACCTTGTCCGAAGTTTCTAATGTTGCCATCCCTCTCACTCAAAGCAAGATACTAGCATGAGCGACGTTGTCAGATAGACCAGAAGCAGCGTTTTAGTAGCCTTCTAGGCGTCGTGCTCCAGGTTTAGTCCAAAACCTTATCCAAAGCTTCTAATGTTGCCATCCCTCTCACGCAAAGCGAGATACCAGCATGAGCGACGGTAATAGACTAGAAACAACGTTTCGTAGTAGCCTTCTAGGCGTCGTGGTTAGGTCGTGCTCTAGCATGATTAGTCAAAAAATCTCTATCCAAAGCTTCGAATGTTGCCATCCCTCTCTCGTAAAGCGAGACGCCAGCATGAGCGACGGCGACAGACAGACAGCAGCCCTCTAGGCCTCGTGCTAGTACGATGGCGGCAACTCGACGACGTTCCCCGAGGTGTTCGCGCTGGAGGGCCGCCGCCGCCTGTCCGCGCACCAGCGCGCGCTGGCCGGCGAGCGCGCCTCCGACCACGTGGCCATGCTCAACGCCTTCCAGGTGGGTGCTGGTTGTGTGTTTCTGCAATTGACCATAACCATGATCATGACCATAACCTTGACCATGACCATAACATTGACCATGACCATAACATTGACCATGACCATAATCTTGACCATGACCATAATCATGATTATGACCATCACCTTGACCATAACCATAATCTTGACCATGACCATAGAATGCCACGTAACCATATGCAACGCCTACTGGAACTTAAGACGGCTAGGCAAGATGATAGTGCTAGCGAGGTTACTCCAAAAATCGTTATCTGAAGTTTCTCAAATGTTGCCATCCCTCTCACGCAAAGACAGATGTCAGCATGAGCGACTCCGAAAAAACCTTATCCGAAGTTTCGAATGTTGCCATCCCTCTCTCGCAAAGCGAAACACTAGCATGAGCGACGTTGTCAGATAGACCAGAAGCAGCGTTTCGTAGTAGCCTTCTAGGCGTCGTCCTCTAGGTTTATTCCAAAAAATATTATATGTAGCTTCTAATGTTGCCATCCCTCTCACGCAAAGACAGATGTCAGCATGAGCGACTCCGAAAAAACCTTATCCGAAGTTTCGAATGTTGTCATGAGCGACGGTGACAGACTAGTAACAGCGTTTCGGAGTAGTTCTCTAGGCTTCGTGCTCTAGGTTTAGTCCAAAAATCGTTATCCAAAGCTTCGAATGTTGCCATCCCTCTCACGCAAAGCGAGACTCCAGCATAAATGACAGTGACAGATCAGAAACAGCGTTTCGTAGTAGCCTTCTAGGCTTCGTGCTCTAGGTTTAGTCCAAAAATCGTTATGCAAAGCTTCGAATGTTGCCATCCCTCTCTCGTAAAGCGAGACGCCAGCATGAGCGACGGCGACAGACAGACAGCAGCCCTCTAGGCCTCGTGCTAGTACGATGGCGGCAACTCGACGACGTTCCCCGAGGTGTTCGCGCTGGAGGGCCGCCGCCGCCTGTCCGCGCACCAGCGCGCGCTGGCCGGCGAGCGCGCCTCCGACCACGTGGCCATGCTCAACGCCTTCCAGGTGGGTGCTGGTTGTGACCATGACCATGACCATAATCATGACCATAACCTTAACCATGACCATAACATTGACCATGACCATAACCTTGACCATGATCATGACAATAACCTTGACCATAACCATGATCATAACCATAACCATGATCATGACCATAATTATGACCATAGAATGCCACGTGACTATATGCAACGCCTACTGGATAACTACAACGCGTGGTTGACAAAGGTGACAGTTTCTTCCGGCTCTTCTCTTAGCAGCATCCTAGATATCAGTAGGGCAAGCTTTACTCGAGACAGCCAGGAAAGATGATGGTGCTAGCGAGGTTACTCCAAAAATCGTTATCTGAAGTTTCTCAAATGTTGCTATTGCTCTCACGCAAAGTCAGAAGTCAGCACGAGCGACTCCGAAAAAACC
This sequence comes from Ostrinia furnacalis, assembly GCF_004193835.3. Lineage (NCBI taxonomy): Eukaryota > Metazoa > Arthropoda > Insecta > Lepidoptera > Crambidae > Ostrinia > Ostrinia furnacalis. The sequence goes on along the minus strand of NW_021137379.1, from coordinate 64,430 downwards.
TTATCCGAAGTTTCTAATATTGTCATCCCTCTCACGCAAAGCAAGATACTAGCATGAGCGACGGTAACAGACTAGAAACAGCGTTTCGTAGTAGCCCTCTAGGCTTCGTGCTCTAGGTTGAGTCCAAAAATCGTTATCCAAAGCTTCGAATGTTGCCATCCCTCTCCCGCAAAGCGAGACGCCAGCATGAGCGACGGCGACAGACAGACAGCAGCCCTCTAGGCCTCGTGCTAGTACGATGGCGGCAACTCGACGACGTTCCCCGAGGTGTTCGCGCTGGAGGGCCGCCGCCGCCTGTCCGCGCACCAGCGCGCGCTGGCCGGCGAGCGCGCCTCCGACCACGTGGCCATGCTCAACGCCTTCCAGGTGGGTGCCGGTTGTGACCATGACCATAACCATAATCTTGACCATAACCATGACCATGGCCATAACCATGATCATGACCATAACCTTGGTCATAACCATGACCATAACTATAGAATGCCACGTAACCATATGCAACGCCTACTGGAACTTGAGACGGCTAGGCAAGATGATAATGCTAGCGAGGTTACTCCAAAAATCGGCATTCGAAGTTTCTTGNTGGGTGCTGCTTGTGACCATTACCATAACCATAATCTTGACCATAACCATGACCATGGCCATAACCATGATCATGACCATAACCATAGAATGCCACGTGACCATAATATGCAACGCCTACTGGATAACTACAACGCGTGGCTGATAAAGGTGACAGTTTCTTCCGGCTCTTCTTCTTAGCAGCATCCTAGATATCAGTAGGGCAAGCTTTACTCGAGCGAGACAGCTAGGAAAGATGATGGTGCTAGCGGGGTTACTCCAAAAATCGTTATCCGAAGCTTCTAATGTTGCCATCCCTCTTACGCGAAGCTAAGACCTCCGACCATCCGGCCATGCTCAACGCCTTCCAGGTATGTTTTTATTTTGAATCTTTCATGATGACCATAATCATGACCATAACCTTGACCATGACCATAACCTTGACCATGACCATAACCATGATCATGACCATAATAACCATGATCATAATCATAACCATGACCGTAGAAGTCCACGTTACCATATGCAACGCCTACTAGCTACAAAGGTGACGGTTTCTTTCGCCACTTCTTAGGAATAGAGATGACGAGAGAGTTCCATATGACACTGGCCGTTTCCATCAATCAGTGATGCGCAAAGCATTTCCCAAGTTCCCCATTATACACAGATACATACAGGTGTTCGTGAACTTAATTTAACATATTTGTCAGTAGATGTGGGAGCGAGAGCGCAACAAGGGCGAAGAGAAAGAACTACAGTGGTGCGAGTGGAAGGGAGTGCAACAAACGACTCTACGGGTCACGTCTGAAGCCAAGTACCAGCTTATAAGTAAGAATTTTGTAACATTGAACATTGTAATATATTGTTTTTTTTTTGTTTTGTTACTCTAGCAAAAGCCGAAAGCATTTTGATGGTACTGTTTTCTAACTTTCTCACGAGGTTGCGCCCACTGCGCTGCTTAGACTATTTACGTTACCGATACGCGTGCGTGCGCCCGCGCAATTATTAGTTAGTGTAGTCCTTTGCCTAACCATAATCAGAGTAAATACAAACGAGTATTGTATTTACTCTGCCATAATGCCTCAATCAAAAAGTCAGTCGCTTTTCTTAACAAGTGTCTGAGTTTCTTCCGTTTCTTCCGCCACTTCTCAGCTCTAAATAATGTCCCAAGTGGTAATAGGGCAAGCAACACTTCTATCTAGTAAGTAATCAATAAAGTACTTCAATGCTTTCTCACCAGACATCCTGACGACCGCCATCGGGTTCCCCGAAGAGTGCTGTGCGCCGGAACGCTGGAATCCAACAGGCCCCGACCCAATGTTGGATCTCGTCGTAGCGCTCATGTGCATGGGGCTTTATCCTAATGTCTGTCTGCACCAGGGCAAGAGAAAGGTAAGTGCTACGTTGCTTCCCTTCTTTACTAGAAGACAGACGTGACAGCAAAATGAAATGGTCTTACTAAGTAAGTATTCCTCTCTAAGAAGAGGAAGGAAAATTACCTTGTTGTGGATAAACAAATTTTTGGTCAGTAACTATCACCAAATCTGTTCTACGTAATGTAAACTTAGAGAATTGCCAATATTAATTCACATTAGAAAGACAAAAACATGTAACGGAATATCCTATTTCCCATTTTAGTGGAGCGATTACAGGAAATTAAGGCCTATTAAGTACATGTTTTTGTACTGTTATGAAAGTTTAGATAACTGCGCAGTACATTTAAAATTACTTAGGACCTATGGTCCTCACCTATCACCTGTCTTCGGCTTGACACCTCATAGGAAACACCCTGTATAAGAAAAGGAGGAGGTGGCTAAATGACCTCATGATGATAGATCTTCGATAGCTTTTTTCTTTCGCTTGTTTTCTTCCTTATTGCATATTCGTTTGTTCTCATTTTCCCAGGTGCTAACAACAGAAGGCAAGCCGGCCCTCATCCACAAGACCTCTGTCAACTGCAGTAATCTCGAGCAGAAGTTCCCGTCGCCATTGTTCGTGTTTGGAGAGAAAGTGCGCACGCGCGCTATTAGTTGCAAGCAGACCACCATGGTGGCGCCACTGCATCTACTGCTCTTCGCTTGTAGGAAGGTGGAATGGGTGAGTCGCTTCATCACTACATAGTATAAAACAAAGTCGCTCTCCGTTGTTTGTCCCTGTGTATGCTTAAATCTTTAAAACTACGCAACGGATTTTATACGTTTTTTTAAATATACTCTGGTCCGTGAGCACGTAGAATTTTGTCCAATGACCCCAAGCTACCCATCCTTATCGCTCGCGCGTAATTATGTTGCTATCGCGCTCGCACACTCACTGCGGGTGCCAGTCGCACAGTCGCGACAGCAATATAATTACGCGCGAGCGATAAGGATGGGTAGCTAAGGGTCATTGGACAAAATTCTACGTGCTCACGGACCGAGCTTTAGAGTGATTCAAGAGGTAGGTTTATATGTATACTTAGCACCCGTACGAAGCCGGAGCGGGTCGCTAGGTCAATATAATATAGACACTGAAATAGGGTGGTTTATTCCACCAACACCAGTTAACCTGTGAGGTCGTCCGTCACTAGTGGCTGGCGCGTTCACCAAGTAGGTGCCACTAGCAACTAAGGTGCTGTAAGGATATTAACTGGAAAGAGTGGCATCCTATTTTATTCAACTGCAACCATACGCGGGTCGTGGATGTCGCAATATGCAATTAAGGGAGAAATGGCCTCTCGAATCCGTCAACTTGTGGAGTGTATATCATATTATATTATTATGGCCACTGGTAAATTAAAAGGGATTGTTTTCCTGCAGTGGAGACAATTACGCCCGTATTCACAAACATCACTATGAGGTCTCACAGTGCGCGTGGATGCACAGGGTGGCACATGAACCAATCACAACGCTGTGCGTTCGATTTCTGCTTCACTTAAGCAAGTATCGTTTGTGAATACGGGCGTTGAATCTATTTTGCGTGCAGATAAAATCGACCGTAGCCACAATGCGCTCGTTCTTCTTACAGGTGGACAACATGATCCGCCTGGACAACTGGCTGAACCTAGAGATGTGTCCGCGCGCGGCGGCGCTGGTGGTGGCGCTGCGGCCGGCCGTGGAGCGGCTGGTGGAGCGCGCCGCCGCCGAGCCCGACGCCGCGCTGCACTTCACGCCGCACGAGCAGAAGGTGAGGGGACAGCCTAGTGTAGGAAGGGGGACACGAGGTAAGGAGAAAGCCTGGCCTGGGAAGGGGGACAAACTAGAGCGGGAACGGGGACAAACTAGCCCGAGAACGGGGACAGCCTGCCCCATAATATAGACTAGGAAAGGAGACAGCCTACCAGAAGAATGGAGGACAGCCTGGCCCAGGTAGGGGGACAAACTAGCCCGAGAACGAAGACAGTCTTCTAGGGACATGGAGAAAAGGGGGTGACAGCTGCGCGCCGCCGCCGAGCCCGACGCCGCGCTGCAGTTCACGCCGCACGAGCAGAAGGTACGGGGACAGCCTAGTGTAGGAAGGGGGACAGCCTAGCCCGGGAAAGGGGAAAGCCTGGCCTAGGTAGGGGGACAAACTAGCCCGGGCACGGAGACAGTCTTCTAGGGACAGGGAGAAAAGGGGGTGGAAGCTGCCAGAGAATTTAACGCCTCTACACTTACCCAATGATTCCTCCCTAAGTGTCTAAAATGTGGGGGACATTGATCCGCCTCGACTACTGGCTGAACCTAGAGATGTGTCCTGGTGGAGCGCGACGCCGAGTAAACTAGCCCGAGAACGGAGACAGTCTTCTAGGGACAGGGAGAAAAGGGGGTGACAGCTGCCAGAGGATTTAACGCCTCTACACACTAATGATTCCTCCCTAAGTGTCTAAAATGTGGGGGACATTGATCCGCCTCGACAACTGGCTGAAACTAGAGATGTGTCCTGGTGGAGCGCGCCGCCGAGCAAACTAGCCCGAGAACAGGGACAGTCTGCTAGGGACGGGGACAGAAGGAAATGGCAGCTGCCAGAGGAACTAATGCCTCTACACTTACCTAATGATTCCTCCCTAACCCCCTTACTAATTAAAAAGTTACACAGTTGTTGAACACTGTTTTAAAATGACATTTCCATACTAAACGTCACTTTAAAACACTGTTCAACGAGCGTGTAAGTTTTATTAGTAAGAGGGTAAGTGTCTAAAATGGGGGACATTGAGCAGAAGGTAAGGGGACAGCCTGGCCCGGGAACGGGACAAACTAGCCCGGAAACGGGGACAGTCTTCTAGGGACGGGGAAAGAAGGAGATGGCAGCTGCCAGAGGGATGGACGCCTCGACAACTGGCACGCCGCACGAGCAGAAGGTAAGGGGACAGCCTGGCCTAGGAAGGGGGACAGCCTGGCCCGGGAAGGGGACAAACTAGCCTGCAAACTAGGACAACCTAGCCCGAGAACGAGGACAGTCTAAAATAGAAAGACTTGAGTTACATTATGACAGTCTAGACCAGGAAGGTGGTGAACCTGGTCCCGGAACGCGACACCTTCTCCAGATAGAGGGACAGTCTGGCACTGGAAGGGGGACAGTCTGGCCCAGGAATAGGTAAAACCTAGCTAGAAATGGAGACAGGAAGGGGAGCGCCTGGCCCAGGAAGCTAGCTTAGTCCAGAGGGGCAGACTGGCCCAGGAACAGGACTGGCTCTATACCTACTTATTATTCCTCCCAAAGTGAATATTCGTGAACAAATTCCACTCATGTTTACAACTGTTCCAAGCTATAGTTTTCCAAAAATCAAATCATTTTTGTCATTTGTCTTAACAGGTAGTGGACTGCATAAAGGCACTCTGCATCATGGACGCCGGAGATTACAATATCACGCGTGAAACGACCCCGCTCGCGTTCAGGCCCGATGGAGCCAAGAGAGGAAACCGCGGGTGGGGTACTAGTGGTCCCCGCGCCGGCTTCGGAGGCGGTTTCGGCAACCGAGGAGGCTTCGGCAGCAACCAGGGCGGTTTCGGCGGCAACCAAGGCAGTTTTGGCGGCAACCAGGGCGGCTTCGGCGGCAATCGCGGCGGATTCGGCAACCGAGGCGGTTTCGGCGGCAACCGAGGCGGATTCGGCGGCAACGACGGCGGATTCGGAAATAGGGGCGGTTTCGGCAACCGCGGCCGAGGTTTCGGCAGAGGGGGATTCAGGGGAAACTCCAATTGGCATTGAAGCATTCCTACCTAGCTAATTTTTGGACTATAGTCTATCGCCTATTATACCTCAATGACTATAGTCTGTGATAGATCTATAATAATATGTGTTGTGTATGTAATAAAGTGACAAAGTTTAAAGAAGTAACTAGTTTTATTTATCACATTAGCACATAACAATAGCTTTAATCTAAAATAATACACTATGTGTAAGCATACACATAAGACCATCCATGATTATAATAACTATCAGTAAAATACAACGAAAGAACTTTGAAAATACTAAAAATAATTAAAAGAAACAAAGTAAATCAAATAATGTCTAACATTACATCTGATTTTAAGGAAAAGTAACAACTATGATGAGAAGAAATACATTAAAATCTAAAATAAAAACGCCCGTCGGCGTTAGCCTTCGTCAGTCAACCGGATGCTGAACTACTATTAATATAAACTCCTTGTCTGGTGCCACCATCACCTCGCTTCTCTTACTGCGGATTCTTAGGAACGTCAAGTCGTTGGAGGGGTCCAGGTCCCTGACCACTGCTTTCGCCTTGTCCACTAAAGCTGACATCAGACCGGCGTACTGGACTGAGACGTGGTTCTCTAAAGTGGTCTTGATGGGTATACCTACGAAATTAATGTTTAAAGCTATTTTAGCAGTCGACTGCCAGACCAGTACTCAGAAAATTAATTCTGAGGATAAGTATGACTCATTTCACAAAGATTTTAGTGAAGGGAAAACGCTTTCTATTCCAAATTTCCTACAGGTACATAGTGTCAGCAGGATTCCCATGTTCGATTCTGGGTCTGGTTAGGTAATTAAGAAAAATCCTCTCTCTTACTGCCCTACGACAATATTGCATAACGTGCTCTGTGATTGTACATGTAACAGCGTTTTTGCGTCGTCCTATCCGAATACGTGAAAATACGGCCCGGGAATACATAGAACTATTCCGCGAGTCGGAGTTCACGCGTAGAATCGGAAGTATTGAGAAATGAGGGCTATCGCTTTTATACATAACAATTGGCACCCCTGGCGATTGACAGGACCTTACTCTACAATGGCGCCATCTTGATTAGTGCAAATACGATAGTCCTCCTACCACTTTCGCGCTCACCAGTTGGTGCCACTGTCTTCGCTACTAGCAAGTGACAGGACCTTACTCTACAGTGGCGCTAACTGGTGAGCGCTAAAACGATAGCCCTCATTGGTCTAAGACGCTCTACTTTCTACTGTGTACTTGATCAACAAGGACTGGAATTTTAATTTGTTTTACCTTCTCCATTCACGATGACTNCATATACCCATTTACCTAACACCCTGTATTTTGTGTATTAACTCTCAAATACTAAATTATTGATTTTATTCAAGAATCCATCTTGTATGAAAGTTTGTTACTATCGCAAAAGTTGCAGGACGAATTTGATAAAACAATTTTTCAACTTTTCATCATATGATTTCATGAACCTTTGTGGCCATACTGTGTAGGCTCTTGCCTAACTTCAATGCCTCAATCTGAAACTCATGCCCGTTTCCATCCCTAATTTTTAAGTGACCCTTATAAAAACAATTTTGTTTTCATATGGTAGTGACCCCTATGGTAAATAACAGGAAAATTCCTGTCACTTAAAAATTAGGGTTTAATGGTGAAAACGGGCATCAGTCGCTTATTCTAAACAAATTACTGAGATTTTTCAACCAATTCTCAGCTGTAAATAATGTCCCAAAGTGGTAATATCGTAAGCAATCAATAAAGTACTTCAATCCTTTATCACCAGACATCCTGACGACCGCCATCGGCTTCCCCGAAGAGTGCTGTGCGCCGGAACGCTGGAACCCAACAGGACCCGACCCAATGTTGGATCTCGTCGTAGCACTCATGTGCATGGGGCTTTATCCTAATGTCTGTCTGCACCAGGGCAAGAGGAAGGTAAGTGCTACGTTGCTTCCCTTCTTTACTAGAAGACAGACGTGACAGCAAAATGAAATGGTCTTACTAAGTAAGTATTCCTCTCTAAGAAGAGGAAGGAAAATTACCTTGTTGTGGATAAACAAATTTTTGATCAGTAACTATCACCAAATCTGTTCTACGTAATGTAAACTTAGAGAATTGCCAATATTAATTCACATTAGAAAGACAAAAACATGTAACGGAATATCCTATTTCCCATTTTAGTGGAGCGATTACAGGAAATTAAGGCCTATTAAGTACATGTTTTTGTACTGTTATGAAAGTTTAGATAACTGCGCAGTACATTTAAAATTACTTAGGACCTATGGTCCTCACCTATCACCTGTCTTCGGCTTGACACCTCATAGGAAACACCCCGTATAAGAAAAGGAGGAGGTGGCTAAATGAGCTCATGATGATAGATCTTCGATAGCTTGTTTCTTTCGCTTGTTTTCTTCCTTATTGCATATTCGTTTGTTCTCATTTTCCCAGGTGCTAACAACAGAAGGCAAGCCGGCTCTCATCCACAAGACCTCTGTCAACTGCAGTAACCTCGAGCAGAAGTTCCCGTCGCCATTGTTCGTGTTTGGAGAGAAAGTGCGCACGCGCGCTATTAGTTGCAAGCAGACCACCATGGTGGCCCCGCTGCATCTACTGTTGTTCGCTTGCAGGAAGGTGGAATGGGTGAGTAGCTTTATTACACAATGCCATATAGGTACTTACAGGGTTTTAGGTAAATGGGTATATGAGCCGACACTAGCCCATGTTGACATGGTTATATAAATGGTATGGTGAAATCAGAAAATATTGATATCTTCATTTTAATTATTTTATTTTTCATACAAATCGGATTTTATAAAATTTATTTGGGATGCGTAACTGCCTAGCTCGCATAAATATTTATAACTATGTATATTTTAAAACCTGTAAACCTTTGAAAAAGAGGCTGACAATAGTTTCTTGCGCTGCTTCTTCTCAGCACTGGCCCATTTATTGTCCCGAAGCAGTGGTAGGGTTAATATTAGGACGTGTAAAAGTGCTTTTTAAAAGCCTATTTGCAAAAATAAATGAGTTTAATGAGTTTTTTAGTACACTGACCTGTAATAATACACAATGCTGTCTTCAAAGTCTTTATACAAATGACAGCTAATTTTGTGTGGCAATTTGAAGCGCCACTACGATTGTCCCGAGAACTAATTTTGAGTTAAATTGCAAGGGTAAGCATATGAGTAAGCGAGTAAGAACATCACTATTTTTTTTTTTCTAAATTCGTAATAATTCTACACCGCCTACTTTATTCTCAGTTTGACCCAAGGTTGACTGGCAGAAAATGCTGAAAGACATTAAGTCCGCCTTATGTACACCGTTCTATGTGCATATAAGTTTTAAATAAATAAATAAATAATTTTATTTCCATGGACAATCGTATCTCCCTACAGTATGGCCTACAGCGCCAAAATGGCGAAACTCAAATAGGCACAAAAATATTATGACAGCAGCCAGTCCAGTGTGTAATAATACCGGTCAGTGCTTTAGTATGATATGTAGGTGATTTCAAGAAAGGGGACAGTCACCGACGATTCCGACCCGGAGCAACGGTCGGGAAGCTTCTACTTCCATTACACCCCAATGTCTCAAAACTAAGGGCCAGAACAGTGTTGACATAGGTGAATCATAGTCACACCCATAAAGGGTGACTGAACGTATTATCAGAAATGATAGGAGATCTAAAAACAAAAAGAACCACCATGGTGGCGCCTTCTGTGTATTATAACAACTTGCACGAACTCAAGTGAACGAGTGTAAGCACCCTTTAACTGGTATAGAGAAAAATATTTCAATGGTTTTAAACCTTATGTTGTCTCAATAAAGCTCAAAATATGGTGGCAACAATTCAGCCACTACCATGTAAAGGAAAGGATGGCTTTGTACCAAAGCATGACGTCATTTACAGGCTTGAATTTATTTTGCGTGTAGATCCAAATCTACCTTTAGAACGTAGTCACAATGCGCTCGTTCTTCTTACAGGTGGACAACATGATCCGCCTGGACAACTGGCTGAACCTAGAGATGTGTCCGCGCGCGGCGGCGCTGGTGGTGGCGCTGCGGCCGGCCGTGGAGCGGCTGGTGGAGCGCGCCGCCGCCGAGCCCGACGCCGCGCTGCAGTTCACGCCGCACGAGCAGAAGGTACGGGGACAGCCTAGTGTAGGAAGGGGGACAAACTAGAGCGGGAACGGGGACAAACTATAGCGGGACGGGGACAAACTAGCCCGAGAACGGGGACAGTCTTCTAGGGACAGGGAGAAAAGGGGGTGACAGCTGCCAGAGGATTTAACGCCTCTACACACTAGGGACAGGGAGAAAAGGGAGTGACAGCTGCCAGAGGATATAACGCCTCTACACTTACCCAATGATTCCTCCTTAAGTGTCTAAAATGTGGGGGACATTGATCCGCCTGGACAACTGGCTGAACCTAGAGATGTGTCCGCGCGCGGCGGCGCTGGTGGTGGCGCTGCGGCCGGCCGTGGAGCGGCTGGTGGAGCGCGCCGCCGCCGAGCCCGACGCCGCGCTGCAGTTCACGCCGCACGAGCAGAAGGTGAGGGGACAGCCTGGCCCGGGAACGGGGACAGCCTGGCCCGGGAAGGGGGACAAACTAGTCCGAGAATGGGGACAGCCTACCAGTAGAATGAAGGACAGCGTGACCCAGGTAGGGGGACAACCTAATCCGGAACGGGGACAAACTAGCCCGAGAACGGGGCAAACTAGCCCGGTCTTCTAGGAACGGGGAGAGGAGATGGCAGCTGCTAAAGGATTGACGTCTCTAAACTTACTTATCTTATGATTCCTCCCTAAGTGATTTTTCGTGAACAAACAACTGTTCCAAGCTATATTTTTTCAAAAAATCAAGATAATCATTTTTGTCATTTATCTTTGCAGGTAGTGGACTGCATAAAGGCACTCTGCATCATGGACGCCGGAGATTACAATATCACGCGTGAAACGACTCCCCTCGCGTTCAGACCTGATGGAGCCAAGAGAGGCAACCGTGGGTGGGGTACTAGTGGTCCCCGCGCCGGCTTCGGAGGCGGTTTCGGCAACCGAGGAGGCTTCGGCAGCAACCAGGGTGGTTTCGGCGGCAACCAGGGCGGTTTCGGCGGCAACCAGGGCGGCTTCGGCGGCAATCGCGGCGGATTCGGCAACCGAGGCGGATTTGGCGGCAACGACGGCGGTTTCGGCAATAGGGGCGGTTTCGGCAACCGCGGCCGAGGTTTCGGCAGAGGGGGATTCAGGGGAAACTCCAATTGGCATTGAAGCATTCCTACCTAATTTTTGGACTATAGTCTATCGCCTAGGTACCTCAATGACTATAGTCTGTGATAGATCTATAATAATATGTGTTGTGTATGTAATAAAGTGACAAAGTTTAAAGAAGTAACTAGTTTTATTTATCACATTAGCACATAACAATAGCACTAATCTAAAATAATAATACGATTAAGTATGTGTAAAAGCATATACACAGACCACTCATGATTAAAATAACTATCAGTAAAATACAATGAAAGAACTTTGATAATACTAAAAATAATTAAAAGAAACAAAGTAATTCAAACATTACATCTGATTTTAAGGAAAAGTAACAACTATGATGAGAAGTAATACATTAAAATCTAAAATAAAAACGCCCGTCGGCGTTAGCCTTCGTCAGTCAACCGGATGCTGAACTACTATCAATATAAACTCCTTGTCTGGTGCCACCATCACCTCGCTCCTCTTGCTGCGGATCCTTAGGAACGTCAAGTCGTTGGAGGGGTCCAGGTCCCTGACCACTGCTTTCGCCTTGTCCACTAAAGCCGACATCAGACCGGCGTACTGGACTGAGACGTGGTTCTCTAAAGTGGTCTTGATGGGTATACCTACGAAATTAATGTTTAAAGCTATTTACCAGTAGGTACTCAGAAAATTAATTCTGAGGATATGACTCATTTCACAAAGATTTTAGTGAAGGGAAAACGCTTTCTATTCCAAATTTCCTATAGGTACATAGTGTCAGCAGGATTCCCATGTTCGATTCTGGGTCTGGTTAGGTAATTAAGAAAAATCCTCTCTCTTACTGCCCTACGACAATATTGCATAACGTGCTCTGTGATTGTAGGTACATGTAACAGCGTTTTTGCGTCGTCCTATCCGAATACGTGAAAATACGGCCCGGGAATACATAGAACTATTCCGCGCGGAGTTCACGCGTAGAATCGGAAGTATTGAGAAATGAGGGCTATCGCTTTTATACTTAACAATTGGCACCCCTGGCGATTGACAGGACCTTACTCTACAGTGGCGCCATCTTGATGAGTGCAAATACGATAGTCCTCCTACCACTTTCGCGCTCACCAGTTGGTGCCACTGTCTTCGCTACTAGCAAGTGACAGGACCTTACTCTACAGTGGCGCTAACTGGTGAGCGCTAAAACGATAGCCCTCATTGGTCAAGACGCTCTACTTTCTACTGTGTACTTGATCAACAAGGACTGGAATTTTAATTTGTTTTACCTTCTCCATTCACGATGACGACGCCAGCCACTCCCCGATGGGCGGCGAGCTTTCGAACTGTCTCCTCCGCTTCGTTTGCCATGCTTCAGAAATTAATTTGGATTTGTTTACCTACTTGTAGCCCTGTTTGTAAATTCGTTCTGACTGGTTCTGACACACTGTCACTATTGCCAATGTGATTCCAATTTTAAATTTAATTTTTTTAGTACCCTCATGACACCTAACTTTTTTATGGATTTTAAAATCTTGCGCTCTCGGCGGACTTAATGCCTGAGCTGGCATTTTCTTCCAGACTGACATTTTATCAAACAAAAAGAACAGCACCCCACAAAAAAAATACATTCAAAAAGATCATTTTAAAATCCTATTCATTTATTAGGAATCCTTACTATGCATCTTATTTGGATGATAAGTCAATTTTTGCAATAGAGGAATACTTTATCAGTGTATGTAGCAGCTACTGCAGAACTGTTTTAGTCTAATATTATTATAAATTAATAAAATGATAAAGCACAGTAATGAGACATGTGTTTATTAAGTACACTAGACAAAACAATTCATCATATTAGCATTATGAGATTATAAGGGGCTTGCTATAAAATAAAAACAAGTACAAAATTTATGCTAGTAAGATTGTAAACTTAACAGATAATATAATAATACATGTTTAACAACATTCTACGTTTCTGATTCATCATTATCTCCCATATTCTCAACTTGAAGGTACAGAGGCAGTCTGCCACTTCTCAACTTTTGCCGTTTATGTACTTTTAGTTGATGCTTCATCATTTGTTTTCGATACCCAAAAGCCTTGCCACAAATATTGCAAATATGATCCTTGATTCCAGTATGATCGACTCTCAAATGCATTTCTAGGTTCCTCTTAGTATAGAATCCTCTTCCGCACATTTCACACTTGAAGTCCTGCGGTCCTCGATGTGTCCTAGTATGCTTGTTTAAATTACTTTTGCTAACAAAACAGGCAGCACATTGAGAGCACTGATATGGTTTCTCTCCAGTATGTGACCTCATATGCATTTTTAACGACTCAGAGAATCTGCCTCGATAAGGACATAAAGAACACTTAAACGGTAGTTCATAGAAATGTGTCAGTCTATGGCGTGTGAATTGCCCACGAATTGTAAACGTTTTCCCACAAATATCACAAATATGTGTAGGACTTTCAAGTTTGTGTAGCATCATGTGTTTCTTGTAATACAATGAGGCGTAAGACTTATGACATATAGGGCAGACCTGTCGCCTGTTCTCATGCTCATCTGATGTTCTGTGTTCACTGTATTCGGAGAGAGTATCAAAACCAATATTGCACCTTTTGCAATGATATTCGCTGCACCTTTTGCAGTGATATTCGCTGCGTCTTTCTACTGGAATGTGACAATCTAATGAATCCTCATCCATATCCATGCCCTTGAGGAAGTCATCATTGTCTTCTTGTTTCTTAAGTATCTGGTCAGACTCTTGGGCAGTTTTGCGAAAAAGTATCGCGCCTCTAAGTAGCGCATGGCACGGGCCGCATAGATGTTTTGGATGTCGATCATCCTCATCAATTTCTATCCCGCCGAATGTAGCTAGCGCCTCAGAAATATCTTTTTTGGCGAAGATTGGAATATCGCCTTCTTTTAAACAGACCCGGCAGAAAGTGAGAGAATCATCTGCCTCTCCTCTGGAAGTGGACGAGTGTCTCTGAGAAACCTCTTCGTTTGAGCGCGAAGATCCTTTACATCTCTTCTTACAGTGTAATATTTTCATAAGCAGGAGTGGCCCGACCATTTTGTTGAAGTCACTTGATTGACACCTACAATGGAATACGAAGTTTAAAGAATGGGTTCAACGAACTACGTAAAGGTACCCGTAGGAACCGCGCAGTGAACAGGTATACATTAACAACAGTAACGAAATTTTTCTATTGATCACAGGAATATTCATGAATTTCATTCATGAAACAAGTTGAGTTTGACAGATAGTAGAGATGTGCACTAAGCGGCATCCCAGTGTTGCCAACTCGGATTTTGAAAAAGTCGTAGGACAGATTAGAAAATTACGTAGAAATGGTACAATTACCATATAGAAAATACGTAGATCTACGTACTTTTTTTTCTGAGTGAAATGAAGAGAGTAGGGGTAGGTGAAAGTAATAAAACGACAATTTATATTACCCTGAAAGTAGTAAAGTACACTTTTATTGTGTATCATTTTCAGACAAATTAAATTTATACATAATTATATTTGTTGGAAAGAAGGAAGGAAGTTGAAAAATATCGAAATACAACAACACCTTCGAAATCTTAGCACAATCCAGCACAATCTTAGTTCGAAATATTTTTATAGTGAAGATTCACTTTGACCGTTTGACGGTTTACACACACTGTCACGTCTCGTCACATTTCAAATTTCATAAATCAGTGGGTCTAGACAAAGTGCACATTTTAATCGCAAACCAGTCGAAAAGTGGTCGAAAAGCCTTTTTTTAGTATGGAGTTTTGACGGATTCAATTTTGGATTCGATCAAAAAGTGCACTTTGTCTAGACCCACAGATCAAGGCTTTTCAGTGACATTTACAGGGGGGCGCTGTACAGCATTTTTTCTATGGGGAAATGTCCAAATAACATTAGTTCCGACTTTTGCCACATGCCAAATAACCGTGATCGGAACCATGATCAACTTTTTCGCGAAAGTAAAGGAAACGATGCCCATTCAGCCTATTTTGCAAATTTGATAGAAAATACGTAGATTCTGGGACTAAAGTTCGTAGGTTTGCAAGGAAGGCTTAAAATACGTAGATCTACGTAAAAATACGTAGAGTTGGCAACCCTGCGGCATCCACAGATATGGATAGATGCAGCATGTGTCAAAAATTGTATGAAGCCGAGCGTGCCACTTTTTAAACGTCATTAGTGTCATTTTAGCGAATTTTAGTGATTGCCGCAACGTAAAAGTAATCGTATCATCGTACTGCATTCGCAAAGTCATCGAATGATATCGTGTGACTCGATTCAAAAATTAATTAATTCCAATCAAACTGATATTTTGTTAAATTTATAGCTAGTCTGACTGTGGATTAAAATAATTTTGTAGCGGTAGACGTTATTCTACAAATCTACATTATTAATTTGCAAATAATATTTTTGCTGTGCCTAATGTTTATGAACGTAATGATCGTTATTCCATTATGATAAATNCCTCTCCCCCCAGATTGCATTACGTGACACTAGAATGCCCCCTTAGCAACAAATACCACTTCTCACTTTAAAAAAAAGCTATTTTTGTTTTCACCCACCAGAATGGGTGATAATGGGTAAAAACCGGGTTTTTACCCAAATCACCCGGTTTTAACCCAATCGGGTGAAATGGGTTTTTACCCACTACCCATCTCTAGTGGCGGCATCCCTAATTAACCCTGTGTGCTTTGGAGAGGAATAGCATTGGGTGATTCGATTTGGCTGAATACATTTGATTCGAACCGTGAATTAAAAAAAAGTACAAAACTGTCAAAATTGTTTTCGTTCATTCATCATTCATTCATTCATTCGATCGATTTTTCACACATTCAAGTTCAAGTTCATTTCGTTTTTTCATCAAGTTTTTCAGCTTTTTTGAGCCGACTAAACGTTTTTAATAGTATTGTTTGTTTGGACTTTCGTCTGAATAAATTGCCAACAACCCATTGTCATCATGGATAACGACATAGAAAGCGAAGACGACGATGAAACTCAACAACTGAGGGATTTGCAGAATTTGGAAGCAGTATTAGAAGATGAAAATGCTGGCAGCTGTGCTACTTCCAGGTGTTCAGAGCCAAGTATAATACTTTCGGGTGGTGTGCGTATTCCGGCGTCTTCTCTCGACTCGTTTACGAGAATCGAAACTGCACTTGCTCTAAATAAACTCACAGAAATGAGGCTTCAACGACTTGAAGGTATACTTGTAAATCGTTTCAAACAGAGCACTGGAAAAATAACAGAAATTCAGTCTTCGTATGTCAACATCGAGAAGTATACCAGGCCTACAAAGTTCAGCTTTATTAGCTGTGGAAAGCCATATTTTAAAGATTCTCATAATTTCCCTGCACCAGATAACAGTGATACAATATTGATGAGAAAGTCGGGTATGTACGACTTTTCTTGCGTGGCCTCCGTGCCCGGATGGACTGTGAAAGACAAGAGTGAATTCATTTCATCCATGCTCAAAATGTCAAAAGCTATAAAGATAAAAGAACTCAATTCAAAATTGGCTGAATTCCGACGTGACAATAATATACCTGAAGAAAGGAAATCCAAACTAGTTAAAGCTCTTCAATCAGAAATTAAGTCGGTGGGTAAAAAGTCACTTGATCAATTAGCTTTGCCGTTAAGTTCAGACTTTGACTATGATTGGGAAACTATTGCCAACAAGTTGAACCATAGACACAGTCCGCAAGAATACGCCTCATTATGGAAGTTGTACATGCATCCATCCATTAATAAAGAATGTTGGACTGTAACTGAACATGTAGCGTTGCAACGTCTCGCTCATGTCCATCGATTACAAGACTGGGAATCCGTAGCAGCACAACTGAACACTGACCGTACTGGCTATCAGGTTTTTGTTTATTTTCGCACTAACATGACTAACACTTTATCGGGAAATAAAT
The DNA here is from genome assembly GCF_004193835.3 of Ostrinia furnacalis. Taxonomy (NCBI): domain Eukaryota; kingdom Metazoa; phylum Arthropoda; class Insecta; order Lepidoptera; family Crambidae; genus Ostrinia; species Ostrinia furnacalis. The sequence continues at coordinate 47,565 of NW_021137379.1, read as the reverse complement.
GGACAAAAGAAGAAGAAGCATATCTCAAAAGGCTCATAGAATTTTATCGTGAAGACAACTACATTCCGTGGTCGAGAATTGCCGCATGTATGGAGAATAGAACGAAAATTCAGATTTATAATAAGTATCTCAGACTGTTGGAATTAAGGAAAGGTCGGTTCCTGACCGAAGAAGATGCAGTCATTCTAACTGGCATTGAAAAGTATGGGACAAATTTTAAGAAAATTGCTGAATTTCTACCTGGCAGGTCTCAGTCTCAATTAAGGTATCGGTACAAAGTAATAGCAAAACAGCAAATGTCTACTGTGTGGACAATATCGGAAGACAAAAAATTAATGCATTTGATAAATAAAGATGGTAATTCAAATTTTGCTAGCATTGCCAAAGATTTTGTTGGTAAAGACCGTGTTAGCATTCGAGCGAGATATATTACATTGATGAAATGGATGAAACGAAACCCTAATGTAGACATTATTTACGCGCCACGCCGCGGTGCGCGGCGCTTGTTCCATGGCCAAGCTACGGCTAATTTGAATACCGCGATTGATGATCTGAAAAGGAGAATGGAATCTGAACTGGAGACAAAAAAAGCAACAAGAATCACAAAGGAATCGACAGAGGAAGAAATAGATGATGCTATCGTAGCTACTCTTACCACAATAATGGTTAAAGAAGAAGAAGCTCATAGAGAGAAGATGGCTGATAAGCTGATTTTGGAAGATGATGTAGTAATCTCACATAATCAACTTAATGCGACAAATTTACAAAAATGCCTTATTTTGTTAAAATCAGGCATAAGCAAACAACAATTTACATCAAGTAAATATGCCAAAAGATATCCTGAACTGTTAATCCCTGAGAAACAAGTGTCTTTAGTCAAAGTGAAGTCATATTCAAGAAAAGATGCGAGCAACACTATAAACATTAAATCTCCACCCAATATATGGGGTGAAAATGTATTGACAAACACAGAGTATGTATTTCCTCCTCACTACACTACGATAACTGGATGCAGGGCATTGTTAGCCCATACTTCGGTGGGAGATTCATTACCAAAGGTTGATTTGAACTTATTGAAAGCAAGAAATGTTTTGTTTAAAGAGAACATGACTCTTTTGATGGAACGTTTTAACAGTTTGTTCTTGTGGCCTATGTTGCTATCAAATGAACATCCGAATAGCGATCAGATGACTGAGTTTTATAACCCGGCTGCCAGAAGAATTCAGCCATTGCTTGCATTGCCTTCCACGTCAGGAATGGAGCAAAAAACGTTACCTACAGTTAAAGAACAAAGTTCTTCTTGCAGTAAAAATAAACAACCACAAATTAAAAAGAAGAAAAGAAAGTAGTATGATAATAAATTATTTTATCCATTATAATATTAAGACTGTGTACCTATTGATAAGAGTAATGTTTTAAGCTTATCAATTTTGTTAATCACTGTGCTCACGTACCTATGTATCAGTTTTATAAGAATGCTAAACCATTAGTTTGCATAATTATAATCTTACTTTAATTAATAAGTAATATTGAATTTTTAATACAAATCTGTAATAAATGAATAATTACTGTGTAATCGTTTGTATTTATCGCTCGCTACAAAGACTGGCAGACAGAAGTTCATTACCCCATCTACAAAGACTAGTTCATTATCCCCCTCCATAAAAACTAGTTCATTACCCCACTCTACAAAGACTAGTTAATTACCCCCTCTACAAAGACTAGTTCATTACCCCCCTCTACAAAGACTAGTTCATTACCCCTCTCTACAAAGACTAGTTCATTACCCCCTCTACTAAGACTAGTTCATTACCCCCCTCTATAAAGACTAGATCATTACACCCTCTACAAAGACTAGTTCATTACCCCCCCTCTACAAAGACTATTCCATTACCCCCCTCTACAAAGACTAGTCCATTACCCCCCTCTACAAAGACTAGTTAATTACCCCCTCTACAAAGACTAGTCCATTACCCCCTCTACAATGACTAGTTCATTACCCCCCTCTACAAAGACTAGTTCATTACCCCTCTCTACAAAGACTAGTTCATTACCCACCTCTACAAAGACTAGTTCACTACCCCCTCTCTACAAAGACTAGTTCATTTATTCGTGGGTGGCAGAGTTATATCTGAAATAAAAATGGAAAAAATGAGTATTTAATTCAAAATTAACAGAAATCCAATTAAAAATCTATTCATAAAATTATTCATTCAAAGACTATCCATTTGTACAAATACACATACAAATCTGACACTAGTTTACTGCACAGTTATTTTCTCTGTGGTCCCCAAATTAAAAAAGTAAACGCCAGCGTACCGAGATGTGTGCTACGATTTTTAATTTCGATTTTTTATGATTTCTAAAGTATTTAAGTGGTTTAAAATTGTAAAATGTTGAATTTAAAGGCATGTGCCGCCTGCCTGAGCACTAACGTGACATTAATCAGTCTGGAAAGTGGAAAATTACGTGAACAATTCTACAAACTAACAGGGCTTCAGGTATTTTGTTTATTTTTACTATAAAAGAGTTAATTCTAATATTTTTAAGGTAAGGGAAGGCTCTAATCCACGTTATAAAAATACTGTATTGTTACATCAACTTAATAAGAATATTTGCATTGAATTTCTTTGGTAAATACCTTGTTGTTTACACCTAAAGTTCATCTTTCCTTTTTAATTAATAATAACGTCACAAAATTGCTTCTCTATAGTTCAAGGTTGAGTTTCCCCCAGTTCAAAAAATCACAAGTTTGAAGTTATGTATTGGCTCTAAAATATTAACAAAGTCTGCATAAATAAATCTACATTTTCTTTTCAACATTAATAATTTTGAATTTGTTTTCAGAGTGCAAGATACGATGGGCTACCAGAATTTTTATGTTTTGAATGTGTTGGTTACGTGAAACGCTTTATCAAATTCCGAGATAAATGCCAGAGAGCACATTTTACCTTCAAGGAATTGCTACTCCAAAATAAAGAGGTAAAAGTACAAAACTTTGTGAAATGATGTTTATTGTTCGTTTATGTTTTAATTTAATTTTCATGAATGGCTCAGGGAATGTAAAATGTTACTGCTAATTTAATAAAATATCTTAAATTTTATGTTTATTCCAGATACAAAAATCAACTCTAGAAGCGATTAATCGGGAAGTTATTGGTATTGCGCCTTCACTGTCATACTTAAATCTAGACAAAGTTCACTATGAGCAAGCTAAGTTTTGTTGGGTTCATAACAACCGGTTATCGGTAAAACATAATGATGATATACCCATATTTACCTATGGGACACTATCTAAAGAGATCATGTTCGAGTCAAACAAAGTAAATGGAGATTTAACTGCTGAAAACTTAAAAGAAGATGACAAGGATTCAATTAATATTAAAGATTTAGTTAAATTTCAAGATGACAATGAAGATCAGGACTTATATCAGCAATCAACATCTAGTCCTGCCAAAAATAAGATACGGACGGTGCTTGATTTTGAGGTTGACAGGTATCTTGATAGTGACAGTGATAGTAACACACTCGACACAGCAAATGATAGTAACACACTCGACACAGCAAATTATAGCAATACTATAGACGAGCCAAGTAAGCTGGAGAACAGTGTAGATGGGAGTGATCTCAACTTTGAATATGCAATAGTGAATCCAATATCGATGAAGGAAGCGAAAGCAGTAGTGGAGATATGCACGTTACTTTGTGATAAAAAAGACAGATATCGCTGTGACGTTTGCAATAAACCATACATTAGTGAAAAGAGGCTAAAGATTCACCAGCGTATGCATGATAAGGTATGGTAGTTTGAAATTATTTACTTATATTTAGTTAGAAGATAATTTTATTGTGTCTCTCTAAAGATCTCACCCATATTCCTCTAAAGTACGGCCAACGAGAAGCGATACCAAATGTAAACAAACCCAATGTCATGGGTGAACCCGTCTGACTTTGACATATTTTGGCGGGAGAACGAGACATTACAAGAAATACACAAGATGGGAAGAGACAGAATATATTGTCAACTCGATAGTCGTATCGACCTTTTGTATCGCTGCTAGTTGGCTGTACTTTACACAACACATTGCCTGTTGTGGTAGTTATAAATTAATATGTATTTTTTCTTTTTCAGTATGTAAGTGGTTTATTTGAATGTGAATTGTGCCATTATTGTTATAAGACTGACCATTTGTTGCAATCGCATATGAGGGAAAAGCATATGTTTAAATATATTTGTAGAAAGTGTCCTGAAGTTAGTTTTGACCGGTAAGTTTTTTTATTGTGAATCCTTCAATTTATATGATGATAAAAAAGGAATTATGAAATGTGTAATAGTGTGGGACGATATTTACAGCAATGACAAATTTTGTTTGTGCAGATTTTTTGGCACAAAAATTATAGTTTTTACGTTTACAATTTGCGAATGGCTTATGTACTTTAACTAAATGTCTTTTAACATGTTTTTTTCAGTTGCACAGCAAAGCAGCACTACTTAAATGTCCACGTGCAGAATGGCATAAGAAACAAAAATGCAAACTACCAACGCCCTGACTGGCTGGACAAAAGAGGTGGGAAACGTCAGAGAAACACCGTCCAAGAACCTGAAACTCACATTAAAAAGAGGAGAAAGAATCCCATTGATTTTCCAGTGTACACACCAATATCTCATAACGAACAGTATGAATTAATTCTCGCCAGAAAGATGACTAAAAATTATTTGGAGTCGCAGTATAAGTGTGAATTGTGCTTTAAAGGCTTCAGATCAGAGACTACCCTCAACACTCATTTGAAAAAACATGACCCGGTAAGGAAAATGACAATTTAACACAATATTTAAATCTTTGGACTGGAGATATTTTATGCAACAATAATCTTTAGGCGGTTTCGCACAGCGTCCGATTCAAATTTATGGTAATAGTATACAGTCTGGAGTAGTTGAAAAACTCTTTGTACATTAGTTTACACATAGATCCGATTTCAGTCACCAAAATTGTCGAGATAGTTTTTCTGGTACCGTATTTAGATTGATTCGGATCGGACGAAGAGCGAAACTTATGCTTTATTTTACGTTCAACTTCCTCTATGTAATATTGGTTGTTTTAAAAAGCTATCTTATTTCCAGCAAATATCCGGGCCGCTACAATGTGATATGTGCAAGCTACACTTCCCGGAGAAACGGAAAATGTATAAACACATGCGGATGACTCACGTTTGCAAGTACTCGTGTCAATTGTGCAACTTTGAGTGTTTCAGTTTGTAAGTTTCGTACGTTTTTTTGATATACTCTAATATTTTGTTATGCAACCAATTTACGTATTGAAGTAAAGTCCGGTCGCCGAGCAGATAGAACTTTCGTACAACGACCCCGAACTACCCATCCTTATCACTCGCGCGTAATTATATTGCTGTTGCGCTCGCACACTCACTGCGGCCGACATCGCACAGTGAGTGTGTTCATCATTGTACGAAATTCTATCTGCTCGACGACCGGACTTTAGGAGTTAAAATTAGCTGTAGCCTATATTGGACAATAACTTTGCTCTGGGCTACCTAATGTAACTTAAATTCTAAAGACGATTCCACGAAACTCCTTTTAGAGATTACTAGCGACATAATGGAATTTCCCGGCTTTTCTCTTCTATAATATGCATGTTTTATACTTATGAACCTTCCTCTTGAGTCACTCTTTCTATAAAAAAAAATCGCATCAAAATTCGTTGCGTTGTTCTAAAGATCTAAGTATACATGGGGACAGACAGCGAAAAGCGACTTTGTTTTATATTATGTAGTGATTGTTATGTTTATTTATTGAGTTATAACGTCTTTAACTTTAATCGATTTTATTTTTTCTACAGGGGCCAGTCAATCACACATTACAAGTGGCACAAAAACGTTATATACCCATGTCCTCACTGTGATAGAAAGTTTGAGTAAGTATAAAATCTATACTAATATTATAAATGCGAAAGTAACTCTGTCTGTCACTCTTTCACGCTAAAACCACTGAACCGATTTTGATGAAAGGCATAGAGATAGTTTGAGTCTCGGGAAAGGACATAGAATAGTTTTTATCTTGGTTTTTGAAACAGGGACGCGCGCGATAAAGTTTTTCTGTGACAGACAAAATTCCACGCGGGCGAAGCCGCGGGCGGAAAGCTAGTAATTAATAAAATAATGTGTACTGTGCATCTCTGTTTAAAAAATAGCTGCGTCGTTTGCTATGAGTGCGAGTATAGATCGTGCTATGTAAAAATCATCATCTAACTCAGTGGTTCTTAACCTTTAAGTCATGAGGGACCATTTTACCAAATTTCTGTCTTGTCAGGGACCACTTATTTATTTTTCAAAATTCTATGAAAGGGAAGGTCCATTTCTCGCCTACTGTGCGCCGTTTGCGTTTGTGTTGACTCTACTCATCACGTCACGTCACTTGTTTATTACGATGTCTTCGCGGACCACTTGGAATGCCTCCAGGGACCACCAGTGGTCCGCGGACCACCAGTGGTCCGCGGACCACCGGTTAAGAACCACTGATCTAACTTTTATTGTTTTGTGTTATCAGGAAGATATCGACCCAATTAACGCACATTCGGATCAAGCACCCGTCGACGAATGTGTGTAGCCTGTGTGGCCATAGCTTCGTGAGCGTGACCGGGCTACACAACCATATGGCCATCTCGCACACTAAAGAGGTCAGTTGTCACTTGTCATCAACTTTCATCATCATCATAGGCTTCCCCCAATGCTTTCCACGTTGATCGATTGGTAGCGGCCTGCGTCCAGCCACAGAATAATAATAAGTACTACGTACTAGAAGTTTTACATCGCGAAGGTATTTAAAAAATGTATGCTCAATGTCATTAACAATATGGTGTAATTTAGCCTGTCTCAAGAGTCAAGCACCATTTTGTTGACAAACGCCAGTGATCGGCACTGCGCCGAAGCTATAGGGCTGACTTCGGTAAAATGATGTGATGTGAGGTGCCAACCTGCGGAAAATGGCGGAGGAAATACATGATTTAGCATGAATTATTATGAATAACATTAACTACTTATTTACCTCTCAGTGTATTGAGGCAACTTAAAAAAGTACATTTTATGTTTTTATTATTATTTAGGCAGTTAAATACTGCACAATATTTAGTACACCATTTTCTTTATATTCTTCCATCATACACAAGAATACGCGTGCGTGAGTCAATGTTCGCTCGTATGTGAGGCCTTGTCGAATAGTATCCTGTAGGTGGGCCATCGTGCGTGTTTTGTTTTCTTTGTAAACTCGCGGAGATGAACAGGCCTGGTCCAGCGCTTCCCTGCTACCTTTACGATGTCGTCGGTCCACGTCGTCACGTCCGTCATCAACTTTAGGATTCTTTTATTTTAGGACAAATATGTTGCTACAGTGGCCTAAAATTCGTATTCACAAACGATGCTTGCTTAAGTGAAGCAGCAAATCGAACACAGCGTTGAATAGAGCTCTGTGATTGGTTCGTGTGTCACCCTGTGCGTCCACGCGCTCTGTGAGACCTCATAGTAATGTTTGTGAATACGAACGTAAGACAAGGGTGGGGCAAGTCATACCCAGCTTATGGCAATTTGAAAAAATTGTCAAACTCCATATTATACAGTTTAACTTTTGATTCTTTTTGTTCCCTACCCTATGCCAAAATATGTAGATCTATTGCTAGAATCCATCCATAAGAATTCATGCTAAATTGGTCTTTATTCCACAGGATGTAGAGTCTACCAAGACCGTAACAGTGGACAAATCCAGCCCGCATTACTGCGCTGAATGTGACGTCCAATTTGTGAGCGCGACGGCCTTCGATACACACCTGGGAAGTTCTAACAAGCATTCGACTATTAATAAGTGAGTATCAAGATCCGCTTGTTCCCAAGGAGTCACAAAACGAGTAACATGTTATAGATCGTTTCATCCACGAAGATGCGCCCTACCACTTTTTGGTCGAGGGAAGCGCGGATTGCGGGGAGTTTGATTGAGTTTGAATTATAGCCACGATAGCCCAACGGTGAAGTGGTCGGACTTACCGACTCGAGATCCGAGGAACGTGGGTTCGAATACCACCGCTGCTCATTATTCAATGCGGTATCAGTACTCAAAAGTTCGAATAATCTTTAGTACTACCACAGAATAATAATAAGTACTACGTACAGAAGTTTTACTTCGCGAAGGTATTTAAAAAAATGTATGCTCAATGTCATTAACAATATGGTGTAATTTAGCCTGTCTCAAGAGTCAAGCACCATTTTGTTGACAATCGTCAGTGATCGGCACTGCGCCGAAGCTATAGAGCTGACTTCGGTAAAATGATTTGACGTGAGGTGCCAAACTGTGGAAAATGGCGGAGGAAATACATGATTAAGCATGAATTATCATGAATAATATTAACTACCTTACTTACCTCTCAGTGTCTTGAGGCAACTTAAAAAAGTACATTCTGTGTTTTTATTATTATTTAGGCAGTTAAATACTGCACAGTATTTAGTACACCATTTTCTTTATTTTCTTCCATCATACACAAGAATACGCGTGCGTGAGTCAATGTTCGCTCGTATGTGAGGCCTTGTCGAATAGTATCCTGTAGGGGGCCATCGTGCGTGTTTTGTTTTCGATGTAAACTCGCGGAGATGAACAGGCCTGGTACTACGCAAGCAATGTAAACTGTTTACTTAAATGACGTCGCTGCTGTCATCATTGACAGCTGTCAGACATTGAGTTGTCACGAGCAGTGTGTTCTGTTTTTGGGCATATTGCTGAAACACCGGCCCCGCCCCCTTTTCACATCTCCCTTTAGTTTCTGTGATCTGTTAGTTGGTCGGTTAGGCCCGGTTTTTTGATTCGTAGTTAAAATAACCAATGGTCAAATTTGACGGATGTCAAATGACAAGTGGTTAAATATTAGAAAAAAATGTTTTTCGAACAATGGTTAGCTTGACTTTTAATACATTTTTAAACTATTAGTTCATTTTTTTTAAATATTTAACCATTAGTAGCAAAGTTTAACAATTTGTTATTTTAACTACGAATCAAAAAACCGGGCCTTAGTCCGGATACTAAAGCTGGCTATCCACCAGGTCGATCCGCTCGCTGCGTCGCACACGGCGCAACCTCGGCCCGCGCGAGCGCGTCCCTCGCACGCCGCGCCCGCGGCGCTCCCGACGCTCTTGGGCCGACATCATACACAACAACGGCGAGCAGACACCGACCACTTGTGAAGTGGTAAGTATACTGACCACCAGGTGTCTCTGTAGCTGCGGCGCAACCTCGGCCCGCGCGAGCGCGTCCCTCGCACGCCGCGCCCGCGGCGCTCCCGACGCTCTTGGGCCGACATCATACACAACAACGGCGAGCAGACGCCCACCACCTGCGAGGTGGTAAGTATACTGACCACCAGGTGTCTCTGTAGCTGCGGCGCAACCTCGGCCCGCGCGAGCGCGTCCCTCGCACGCCGCGCCCGCGCCGCTCGCGCCGCTCCTGGGCCGACATCATACACAACAACGGCGAGCAGACGCCCACCACTTGTGAAGTGGTAAGTATACTGACCACCAGGTGTATTAACTTGCTGCAACAAACGTGTCCCAAGTTCTCAACTTGAGCTCGCGTCACTCGTAGCTCGTTGGTCGACATCATACACAACAACGGCGAGCAGACCCCAACTACTTGCGAGGTGGTGAGTATACTGACCACCAGGTGTCTCTGTAGCTGCCGCAGCTAACGTCATAACAAAGAAGCGTCATAACAAAGGCCCGCGCCGCTCCTGGGCCGACATCATACACAACAACGGCGAGCAGACTCCCACTACTTACGAAGTGGTGAGTATACTAACCACCCTGGAAAACAAAGGATGATGGGCACAAATGTATGGAAAGTGGTACCCGCTCCAATAGCCATGACCAATATATATTTTAAAAGGCCTTTAGATGTAGGAAAATGTCTGCTATGGGGCCAGTTCTAATTCACGTTTTGAAAGCAGTAATTCCACTAAGTATTATAATGAAAGTATAAGGGTTATGATGTTTATTTTTATATTATTCTTACCTAATAGCTGCTTTTTCGGGGTTTTCAGGTGTATTTCATACATTGGTTCAGAGGAATAGTGAAAACGTTATGACCATGTAAAGAAAATTGAAAAAGATATTATCAAGCAAGTTTGAGTAATTGAAATGCTGAAAGAGCGATTTATATTATACAGGGTGGAATTTTGTGAGCTACCACCACAATGCCACCTGGAGGGAAAGTACTCTTAATATTGTAGATAGATTTTTTTTCTCAAAGAAAACATTCCTTTATTTTTGAAAAGAAATAGAACAGCATTCAAAGATTTCCAAAAATTTGCTTGCCACACCCGGGAATCTAACCAACTAAAATCTGTTAAAAATTATATCCTGTATTTTTATTACATCGATCGTTAGGGTTAAGTATAAGGATGAAATCTCTCTAACAAACTTGATAAATCAAATGATAGGAAAACCATGAAATCTTAAATTATTTTAATAATGTTACAGAAAATTGTATGGTAGGTATAGGTGGTGAATTTTCGAAAAAAATTCGAAAATCTTTGAATGCAGTTCTCTTTTTTTTCAAAAATAAAGGAATATTTTCTTTCAGTAAAATTTTCTATCTACAGTATTAAGAGTACTCTCCCTCCAGGTGGCATTACAAAATTCCACCCTGTATAAATACCTCTTTAACTTGATCATCTATTAAAGAACAAGACATGCAAGTGGAGTTCTTAAGAATCGTTTTCTAGTTCTGAATGAAGTGATAAGTTATAAGAATGATACATAATAAAATTATTTACAGTAATATTATACGGTTTACTTATTTTTCAAGACATATTTCTATGTTAAAAACCCGATTTATAACAACATTCTTCATACACATATCTAAAATATAGGTAGGCATTCGTACTTCATGTTCATTAATATTAAAGTCAAATAAAAAATTAAACAGTATCAAGATCGTTTAATCCAATTTCCCCAGTATTGCACTCAACAAAGTTTATTTTCCCCATTTGCCATGAGATTCTGGTACACCTATAGTACTACTAGTAATTCATACTTAATTCCATACTTTTAAATATCCTAGTAAGTAAATGACCTAGTTTTATAAAATAAAGACTATTTTACTCAAGCTTTTTATTTTTAATAAATGTAAAAATGCGTAGTTTTGCCAATACGTTTTCTTTCATAAAGCTAAGTCAGGTACCTAGTTTTGAAGATATTTCTAAACGACAAAATCTCGGGCGTTCGTATACATAGACTAGTAATAGTGTATACTGCGATCACTGACCTAACTTCTTGATTTGTATATTTCGACGTNTCGATTTTAAAAAACAGAAACGTCACAGTGACAAATGTCGCGATGATCGCTGATCGCTGCGTGCAGACGCTGCATAGATCGCCGCGACCAATGACAGGACGCGTTGATGTGAACACATCGCTACAAATTCATACACGCTGTCTGGTCGCCATCGCCATCGTCATCGTGCACGCCGGCTGCACGCGTTGGTCTGGTCTAACCTTTACATTACACTACCGTTATGTGCATGTACACGTGCACACACAAGCAAAGCCCACTCGCCTTTGTGAGTTGCAAGAACTATAACATGTTACTTGTTGGGAAAAATTTCCCATCAAGTCACACTGTTACTCGTTAAGACATTATTTTTACCTATCTTCCCAAACGGTTACAAAGCGCAGCGTGAGACGCCCACCTGCAAAGTGGACAGACGATCTTAAAGTTAGTAGGAAGGCGCTGGGCGCAGTCCGCTACAAACCAGTTAATCTGAAAATCATTGTGGGAGGCCTATGTTCAGCAGTGGACGTTCTGTGGCTGAAATGATAATGATGATGCTGATGACAGCTTTAACCAGCCTCCTGGACTTCTTAGATTTCTAGCTTTCCTAACCTTCTATCCTTCCCCAGTAGCTTTGAACTCTTCCTATTTAGCCATCTAATCCAGACATGGTGACTGGCAGATTTACACATTTTGACCAGTTGGTTATTTATGAAAATTATGACCTATTTTAACATTAAGAAATACGTTCTATTCTATTGTTTTATGTACGTTGATGGCGCCTCAAATAAACGTAGTGTGCTTAAGTGCTTATGTTAGAGCGGTTTCGCACTACGTCCAACCCGAATCTGTGAAGATACGTTCTGTCTGGACTAGTCGTAGAACTATTTGTATGGTAATTTACGAACGGGATCAGAAAATCGTCAACCGATTCCGATTTCTCATTTGTTAGTTTTCTAGATTCGTTTTTTTGCGGGTTCGGATCGTACATAGTAGACCGCTCTTAGTGTAGATTAATTAAAGCTGTCTATCCACCAGGTCGATCCGTTCGTTGCGTCGCACGCGGCGCAACCTCGGCCCGCGCGAGCGCGTCCCTCGCACGCCGCGCCCGCGGCGCTCCCGACGCTCCTGGGCCGACATCATACACAACAACGGCGAGCAGACGCCCACCACTTGTGAAGTGGTAAGTATACTGACCACCAGGTGTCTCTGTAGCTGCGGCGCAACCTCGGCCCGCGCGAGCGCGTCCCTCGCACGCCACGCCCGCGGCGCTCCCGACGCTCTTGGGCCGACATCATACACAACAACGGCGAGCAGACGCCCACCACTTGTGAGGTGGTAAGTATACTGACCACCAGGTGTCTCTGTAGCTGCGGCGCAACCTCGGCCCGCGCGAGCGCGTCCCTCGCACGCCGCGCCCGCGGCGCTCCCGACGCTCTTGGGCCGACATCATACACAACAACGGCGAGCAGACGCCCACCACTTGTGAAGTGGTAAGTATACTGACCACCAGGTGTCTGCTAGCTGCTAGCTGCGCAGTATTGATAGTAGTGCCAAATGTTGGAACTAATAATCCTGTATAGATAGTAGCGCCCTCTTGACAATGTCATAGCTGGGACGGTTCATTGTTGGAAATATATTGAAGAAGAAGAAAGCTAAAGTTCGGTCGCCGAGCAGATCGAATTTCTTGTACACCGTGCTCGCACACTCACATCGGCTGCGAGTGTGCGTGCGCGATAGCAATATAATTACACGCGAGCGATAAGGATGGGTAGCTTGGGGTCATTGTACAGTTCTAAAACAAACATAAACAGTTCTAAAACAAATATGTAATTCCGGTTACAGTGTGGCAAGTTCCTGCCAAACGACGTGCAAGCGAGGAAGCATTACGAGGCCGAGCACCCGGGCGCTGACTACTTGAAGCGGTACATGTGTGATGTTTGTGGACACACCACCAGGGTGAGACGTGATAATGTTCTAGCATAGCATAGTCTTGCATTTTGTACTTTATGCCGTTAGTGTAAGGTCCAAACGACGTGCAAGCGAGGAAGCATTACGAGGCCGAGCACCCGGGCGCTGACTACTTGAAGCGGTATATGTGTGATGTTTGTGGACACACCACCAGGGTAAGATATCATAGAGAGTTCTATAGATGACCCACGCTGAACTGTCCCACCAAACTCAATGACAGGGGGGCGCTACCATCGTTCAAATATATGGTTTCCAACATGGCAAAAATCAGAACCAGCGATCCGGTATTGACGGTGGCGCCCTGCTGTCAATGTCATGGATAGGACAGTTCAGTATTTTGGAACTATAGTTGGATTTTGAACTTTATACCGTTTGTGTGTAAGATGCCAACTCATTTTTGATAGGTTTATGTGCCGTAGATGTGTAAGAATGCCATAACTGTGATACAATATGGATACAGGAATGACAGTGAATATTTTCTAGTACAAGTTTACCATTAGGGCTTAAGGCGATTATATTCCTCAATGACCTTGTGCGCTTGACCTTCACGCTTCGCACAACACCCGCGCACCCCGCACGAAAACTCCGATTTGACACCGCTCAAAATTACACGGGCATAGGTAGGTACAGAATAGAAGCTCTTTCTTCATACATTACTGCCTATTATTTTAAACTTGAATTGATGAACCTTGATGTCGATGTCATTCAACACAAGCGCAAGTGATNTAGCTTCTAATGTTGCCATCCCTCTCACGCAAAGACAGATGTCAGCATGAGCGACTCCGAAAAAACCTTATCCGAAGTTTCGAATGTTGTCATGAGCGACGGTGACAGACTAGTAACAGCGTTTCGGAGTAGTTCTCTAGGCTTCGTGCTCTAGGTTTAGTCCAAAAATCGTTATCCAAAGCTTCGAATGTTGCCATCCCTCTCACGCAAAGCGAGACTCCAGCATAAATGACAGTGACAGATCAGAAACAGCGTTTCGTAGTAGCCTTCTAGGCTTCGTGCTCTAGGTTTAGTCCAAAAATCGTTATGCAAAGCTTCGAATGTTGCCATCCCTCTCTCGTAAAGCGAGACGCCAGCATGAGCGACGGCGACAGACAGACAGCAGCCCTCTAGGCCTCGTGCTAGTACGATGGCGGCAACTCGACGACGTTCCCCGAGGTGTTCGCGCTGGAGGGCCGCCGCCGCCTGTCCGCGCACCAGCGCGCGCTGGCCGGCGAGCGCGCCTCCGACCACGTGGCCATGCTCAACGCCTTCCAGGTGGGTGCTNTTGTTCGTCTTGGTAAGACCATTCAAATGACACTACAAACATAACTATTGGAGCCGGGTACCATTCTGCAAAAAAGTATGTATATCTTCGTACACAACCAGATCTGAAATGGTGGTCATAGTAAAAGTTGTTCATCTTGGTAAGACCTTTCAAACGATACTAGACACATATCTATTGGAGCCGGGTACCATTTTGCCCATTGTCCTTTAGGCCTTGCCGGGCTAGAATGTGCGCCGTGATAAAATCTTATGGATAACTTTAGATTTAGACGACAAATGTATGGACTTATTGCGTAAAGTCAATAAAGTGGAGCGATAAAAGCATAACTCCATGTTTCTCTGTCCTTTACAATGAGGGCTATCGTTTTAGCGCTCACCAGTAGGCGCCACTGTAGAGTAAGGTCCTGTCACTTGCTAGTAGCGAAGACAGTGGCGCCAACTGGTGAGCGCGAAAGTGGTAGGAGGACTATCGCATTTGCACTCATCAAGATGGCGCCACTGTAGAGTAAGGTCCTGTCAATCGCCAGGGGTGCCAACTGTTCAGTATAAAAACGATAGCCCTCATTGTGATCCAATTTTCACCAGCTTTCTTTATTATTTCTTAGATCCATTATTCTCGCGGTCTACCTCTTAGATTAAATTGGTTTAATTAACCAAAAACATATAATTTCAACTGAATTAGCGAAAAAGTGACGTTATAGTTTGTGTTTGCCGTGCAAAATCTACAGCAGATTCGCGCTTTGACAGCTAATAAAAAGTGTCAATCAACTATTCTAAATAAGGTTCTAAAACAAATAATCTCCGGTTACAGTGCGGCAAGTTTCTGCCAAACGACGTGCAAGCGAGGAAGCATTACGAGGCCGAGCACCCGGGAGCTGACTACTTGAAGCGGTATATGTGTGACGTCTGCGGACACACCACCAGGGTAAGAAATTTTTATTTTTATAAATCAGCAGTTGCGCTTGTTACTTCGGTTTCCATTTTAGGGAAAAGTGAAAAAAGGCCAGGTGCAGATCCAGCCTTCAAAAAAGGTTTTGGGCACATTACAGACTGGATGTTGATGTATTTATGATTGAAAATTTGAAACTCGGTTTCTTCGATACTCAGGGTTTATAACATGAAATCACAAATATTTGATGATCGCGGTAAGATGAATGGTAGTCAAGTGCGGTAGGCGCCGGGCGCGATCGCAACCGTTAACTGTCAGATTAATGCTACTCGCTTCCGTGGGTTTACCCTTGAGACCCCACAAGTGACCCCTGGGTGGTGCCAAATGAGTAGCCAATTTCCGGTGGTAGGCGTCGGCCGAGGCTGGTTACCACCCCCCAGACTAAGCCGCACCGCCAAACGGATTACACCGTGTTCCGGAGCGTGTTCTGGGGAAGCCGTTTCGGGAGTATGGGTCCGAGCAGTTGCGTGGATTGTGACATCGCCGTTCTGAGTTTAGCGGGGTGGGCGCATCGGGCGCCTGATTCTGGAGGCTAGCGGGATCCGAAGCACAGTGCACCGCTGGCTGACCGCAGGAAGTTGGGGGCCCAAGTAGCTTGCCAGCCACACGTGAAAGGCTGCCCCGCCACCTAGCGAAAAATCCCAGGATGCTCCACCTTGCCGGTTGGCGACCGGACGGGAGGACCAGGTGGCCATCTCTGGGGGGGTTCGGGCGTCCCCGCGGTCTCCAGGTCAGGCTCTAAACGGTCTGTTAACCCCGTCTGCCTCTCCGGGCGTACATGAAAACGCCTCGCTCAACTGCCATACTCCCTCCACTTATTCACTCTCAATAAATAATAAAATGGTACACAGAACAAGGAAAAAAGTTAAACAGCGGTTGCACGTCCTCCCACTCAAAGTGCACCTCACCAACATACGAGGGCTGCACTCCAATCTCTCTGCAGTCCACCACCACCTTGAGACTGAAAAACCGCAGCTGCTGTTCCTCACAGAGACACAGATCAAATGTCCAGCTGACGCGGCGTACTTGCTCTACCCTGGGTACACATTGGAACATAAATTTCAAGCCCGGGCGGGAGTTTGCGTCTATGCTCGTGACGACATTTGCATTAAACGTCTCAAATGCCTGGAGGTTCCCGGATTCTCTGTGATTTGGGCTTTAGTCGACACGGGCCTGGAGAAATTACTCTATGCCTGTGTTTACCGTTCGCACAGCGGAGACCTTGAGACAACCCGGCTGTTCGACTACCTCAGCCAATCAGCTGATAAGGCACTAGCCCGATACCCTTCTGCGCAGTTAGTCATTTTGGGAGACTTCAATGCACACCACCAGGAATGGCTCTTTCCATACCAGGTGACCGACCATGCCGGGAGAGAGGCACGTAAACTTGCTCTGAGAGTCCCTTATCGAACGCTTAAATTTGGCCCTTCAGGATGTCTCTGATTGGGGCGATGCCAATCTGGTCCAATTTAACGCGTCCAAAACACAGGCGTGTCTGTTCTCCGCCAAACGAAGTCCATTTCGTCTGGCTCCAACATTCCGAGGTGTGCCTGTTAAAATCACCGAGCGACTCCAACTTTTGGGTATCGAAATGTCCAGCAAGTTGAACTTTGGCGAGTACATCGAATCCATAGCGAAAACTGCTGCCAAAAAACTTGGTATCCTCTCGAGGGCAAGGCAGTACTTCTCCAATAAGCAAAGGCTGCAGTTATATAAAGCACAGATCCGACCTTGCATGGAATACTGCTGCCACCTCTGGGACGGCTCTGCCAAGAAATATTTGGCTGCTTTGGATTCGGTGGAAAGGCGTGCCAGGAGACTAATCGACAGCCCGACCCTTGTTGAAGCGTCGCTCCAGGAACTTCACCACCGCCGTAAAGTTGCTTCTCTAACGGTTTTCTACAGGCTACACTTCGGAGAATGTGCGAAGGAATTATATAACTTAATTCCACCAGCCCCTTTCCATCACCGGGGAACCAGACGCAGGCTAGCGTACCATCCCTACATTGTCGACATTCCACCAGCTCGCACTAAGCGTTTCGACGACTCCTTTATAATGCGAACAGCTAGGGACTGGAATTCGCTGCCTGCTGCTGTATTTCCTGAACACTATAATCCGGGCGTTTTCAAGGCGAGAGTGAATAGGCACTTACAGGGCAGATATGTACCATCCTAGACTGCATCTCACTTAACACCAGGTGCGATTGCGGTCAAATACCTGCCTTGGCTAGCATAAAAAAAAAAAAAAAAAAAAAGATTCAACCGTAGTGTTGTGCGCGCACGCTAGTGATGTCGTAATCGATTCCTGAACACAGACATCCGAAAATTACTATACTATCTCGGTGTCCGCGAAAGTGTGACGTCACAAATCACCACTGCTTGTTTGTTTTTTCTTTCAGCGGACTGTTTTCTGTGTTGTAGAAGGCTACATTATTTCTGAATTTTGTTATCGCAAGACATAAGAATGTGTTTTACTGGAAAAGTGCGTTTTATTTTTAAATTTTAACAATGTCATTTCTATTAAAATCCTATAGCGATTCCCTTTTACTCTGAAGGCATGGAAGACCTATAGTTTACAAGAATTTTATTATAATTCCAGCAATACGCCAACTTGATGGTGCACATGCGAACGCACACGCGCGAGCGGCCCTACGAGTGCCCGCACTGCGACCGCCGCTTCTCCATGCCCAGCAACCGCGACCGGCACATCGTCGTGAGTATACAAAGATATAAGTAACTGGTGTGATACTAGGATACAATAAAGAAACGTAGTCAC
Source organism: Ostrinia furnacalis (assembly GCF_004193835.3). Taxonomy (NCBI): domain Eukaryota; kingdom Metazoa; phylum Arthropoda; class Insecta; order Lepidoptera; family Crambidae; genus Ostrinia; species Ostrinia furnacalis. The sequence continues at coordinate 29,277 of NW_021137379.1, read as the reverse complement.
GTGCGTTCACGCGCGAGCGGCCCTACGAGTGTCCGCACTGCGACCGCCGCTTCTCCATGCCTAGCAACCGCGACCGGCACATCGTCGTGAGTATACAAAGATATAAGTAACTGGTGTGATACTAGGATACAATAAAGAAACGTAGTCACGTGCGTTCACGCGCGAGCGGCCCTACGAGTGTCCGCACTGCGACCGCCGCTTCTCCATGCCTAGCAACCGCGACCGGCACATCGTCGTGAGTATACAAAGATATAAGTAACTGGTGTGATACTAGGATACAATAAAGAAACGTAGTCACGTGCGTTCACGCGCGAGCGGCCCTACGAGTGTCCGCACTGCGACCGCCGCTTCTCCATGCCTAGCAACCGCGACCGGCACATCGTCGTGAGTATACAAAGATATAAGTAACTGGTGTGATACTAGGATACAATAAAGAAACGTAGTCACGTGCGTTCACGCGCGAGCGGCCCTACGAGTGTCCGCACTGCGACCGCCGCTTCTCCATGCCTAGCAACCGCGACCGGCACATCGTCGTGAGTATACAAAGATATAAGTAACTGGTGTGATACTAGGATACAATAAAGAAACGTAGTCACGTGCGTTCACGCGCGAGCGGCCCTACGAGTGTCCGCACTGCGACCGCCGCTTCTCCATGCCTAGCAACCGCGACCGGCACATCGTCGTGAGTATACAAAGATATAAGTAACTGGTGTGATACTAGGATACAATAAAGAAACGTAGTCACGTGCGTTCACGCGCGAGCGGCCCTACGAGTGTCCGCACTGCGACCGCCGCTTCTCTATGCCTAGCAACCGCGACCGGCACATCGTCGTGAGTATACGAAAAATAATAGTAATTTTATTTTACAAGGAAAACAATCAGTGTATAACTATAAACTATGTAGACAAACATTTTAGGAAACTTTTAACCATTTTAATAATTGGTGTAATACGTATCACACCAGTGAGCTCATGGAGATCAAATAACTATTGTGATACTAGGGTCCCCCAAGGAACTGGTGTAATACTTGGTGTCCAAGTAACGGGTGATACATGAGGTCATTCAAGTAACTGGTGTGATACCAATGTATCTTACGGGACTATTCCCATCTCTCGTTCCCACCACTGCAACTCTTGTGTAGCCAGGATCTACAGCTTGACCGCCACAAAAACCCAACCAATGAAGGTCAAGTTTGTCCCGGGGGAAAGTTAAACTGTCATTGGACCCGCAACAAAATTAATCAGAAGAACATAGGAGGAGTTCGAAATTAAGGTTCGGGAAGTCCATTGCAAAGCGGAAGACTAGGTGTTTTTCTTGTAAATGTATCTTGTGATACATGGAGTCCAAGTATCATTTATGTGATACTAAGGTTTAAGTAACTGGCGTGATACATTGGATCCAAAAAGTAACTAGCGTGATAAGGGGCCCAAGTAACTGGTGTGATACATAGAGTCCAGTAACTGGCGTGTAACATGGGGTTCAAATATCTAGCGTGTTTTATATGAGGTCAAAGTACCAGTTACTTTATACTACTACTACTGATACAAGGAAAAAATATAAATAATGGGTATAGTTGTTGCGATTCACGAAGGCTATGAGCTTTAGATGTGTGGTGGCTCGCTACTGTTCGCTTTTCAAAAGTTTTGACAGATATTACATAATCGTTATGTGCATGTACACGTACACACACAAGTAAAGCTCACTCGCCTTCGTGAGTTGCAAGAACTACAATCTATCTATATAAATAAAAATGAATTGATGTTCGTTAGTCTGATTAAAACTCGAGAACGGCTGGGCCGATTGAGCTGATTTTGGTTTTAAAATGTTTGTCGTAGTCCAGGGTAGGTCTAAACGGTGAGCAAATACGGAAAGATATGCTTATTATTGCCTTTAAGGCGGAACAGAGTTCGCCGGGTCAGCTAGTAAATAACGTAATTCCAGGTGCACACGGGCGAGAAGCGCTACCAATGCCAGCACTGCCACCGGCGCTTCACGCAGAGCAGCGCCGTCAAGCTGCACATCCAGACCGTGCACCTCAAGATACCCTACGCGCCCTGGGACAAGAAGAACCGCAAGCGACGCAAGGTAACAATATACAGGGTGTTAGGTAGGGTATATGAGCCGACACTAGCCCATGTTAACATAGGCATATAAATGGTATGGTGAAGTCAGAAATTTGATATCTTAAGACCACTTTTTTCAAAATCCTATGAAAGGGGAGGTCGATTTCTCGCCCACTGTGCGCCGGTTGCGTTGTGTTGACATGACTCATCACGTCACGTCACTTGTTTATTAGGTACGATGCCTTCGTGGACCACTTGGAATGCCTCCAGGGACCACAAGTGGTCCGCGGACCACCGGTTAAGAACCACTGCTTTAAAGACTTGTATTATTATTATTACAGGAACTAGAAGGCACGTCAGCACCGGTTAGCACGGTAGACCCGGTAAGCGCGCCCTTCCCCACCAACCCACACAAGCTGATCCTGGAGGCGCAGAGCGACTATCTCAACGCGTACATCACTTACAACGACGAGTAGTGTGAGTGGGAACGATAGTAATAAATTTAAGAGTGATTTCGCACTACATCCGATCNCTCATTGGCATTGGGTGGGAATTGTTATTTTTTTATTTTTTACCTGAACGTTTTGCAAAAACACATTTTATTTTATTAATAAATTATTGAACACCACACTCAAGCTTGCCATCACTGAACCTGAAAAAGAACAGATTTGAAATATTAACAGATTTTTCACAATTTATTTACCTTGCTGGTTACAAGCCAAGAGCAAAACTATGTTAGTTTAGCTTAGCTCCCTAAGCTGACGTAGTTTTCCATAGTGATTGCATAGTTTGTTTCTGTACACATCTATGGAAAATTTCGTCAGCTATGCGAGCTAATAACCTAGCCCTTGGTCTGCAACCAGCAAAGATTGATGGTCGATGAAGAACAAAATCTAACCTATCTCTTTTTCTGTAACTGGCAAAGATCAATGGTATTGATGGTCGATGAAGAACAAAATAGCAGTTTAAGCTTACCGACGTTGGGTTCCAGTAGTATTTCTCGTAGATTTTGTCCCAAAAGCTGTAGCTATCAGTGAACAAGTTTTTCTTCATTTGCAATTTCGAACCTATTGATAAGTGATAAGGTTTGTCGTTCGAGTACTTCCTCCATTTGACGTTTATGAGACTACTTTCATAAGCGGTTGGATCTCTGAAATTAAAACAAAGATACATGAATAAAATCATCGTTTCAATGGCCCCATAATGCCCTAAACAAGACAAAGGATAAATAAATGAACTGTTTACTATAAAACAATGTCAATAATTAGTCCAGTCAATGAATGCTTTAAGTCAATGAACGACGGTGTAGAGAGAAATCCGTGGAACACAATTTCTGACCTCGGGACTTTATTTAGACTAGTTAGGAGGTGAACATAGCAAAAGTCCCCGCCCTTAGCCCTCGAGCCGGCGGAGAGAGGGGGGTTTAAAGGTACCACTTTTCGGTTTTTTGCTTATTCCTCGGAAACTATGCGTCCTAGTGACATGGTTACTATGAACCAAAAAAAGCTTATTCAATTTGCTATAGGTGAGATAGTCAAGTTTTTCTATATCTTGTATAGTTTTCGCGGCATCTGCTCTAGAAGGTCTGTAATATTGGAAATTTTATTTTTGTCTTACATGTTCCCATCAGGAGGAAATCGGCTAAATCAACATTGAGCTAATATTATAGACATGCGGGAGCATGTTAAGCCCAGTTCCAGGGAGGGGACTGCACCGTGCGTATATTTAGACGAACACGAGACTAGGACGCATAGTTTCCGAGGATTAAGCGAAAAACCGAAAAGTGGTACCTTTAAACCCCCCTCTCTCCGCCGGCTCAAGGGCTAAGGGCGGGGACTTTTGCTATGTTCACCTCCTAACTAACCTAAATAAAGTCCCGAAGTCAGAAATTGTGTTACACGGTTTTCCATCTATAATGCTTTATTGACTGGACTAAATATAATTCGAATTACAAAGAAACGTTCTTATTTCCTTATGATTCTTTCACTCCAATGATGAACAGTTCAGTCTTTGTAACCAGAGAATCAGTAAATATCGGTTATGAAAAGGCATTTGAAATTCTGAAACACAGCCCAAAAATAAAAGACACCATTTAAAAAAGATTTAAATCATCGAAAAATATTAAAAACTTACTCGTATTTGGCGAAGTCTGACCACATCCACGTCAAACGGTCTCTTGTGTCAAGATCCCTCTTTTTCTTAGTGTAACCATAGAAGTCCAAAACGTAAGCAGTCTGGTCTCTGTGACTTGCACCCTTGATTTTGTCCATAAACTGATGTTTCGCACTTAGCTCTCCAACGTAAGAAAACTCATACAAATACACAGGCCTTGTAGCAATAGCTGCGTGAAGTTTTGCAGATTTCATTATAGCATACTTGAACATACAATCTGAGAAGTAATCAATGTATGCTCTGACGTTATCGTGTGTCACTTCTTCCTCATTGAAATAATATTTGTATATTTCTTTTGCAACGCTCCCTTTTGTTTTATCATCTTTAAAAGCCAAATCTCCTGGTATAAAATCAACAAATTTCTCATTCATCATCTCACTCCATGCATCAAATTTGCTAGCGCGACTCAAACCTTCCATATTCGCAAATCCAGTCAAAACTGCTAACGGTTTCACATCTTTCTTCTTCAAAATATCCAAAGGAGACTCCGTTAGGATTGCTTGGGGATTATTTTTGTTTTCTATGCAAGGAGCAAACCCAAAAGTGCTGTTAGTCATGAAGAAATTCAGACTTTTAATAGCCAAATCTTTGACTGATGCGTTGAGGTAGAACTCGTTAAGGTCCTTGAGATTACCCGTGTCATTGAATCCTATCGAAATTGCAATGTTCCTTGCGGTAGTTATAGGGTGTCTGTTTATAGCGAACGGTGTTAAAGCTGAACCACTTTCAAGAATGATCTTGTGGATAAGCCCATCGGTTTGTTTAGACAATGCCATGAGCTCTGCAATAGTAGCCCCTACGCTGTAGCCAGCAAGGGTTACATTATCAGGGTCACCACCAAACTTTCTAATATTCCTATTGATCCACTTCAAAGCTGCTAGTACGTCTTGGAGTGCAGCATTTCCTGGGATTTCTTCAGTGCCTAAACAGGCGAACCCAAGTGCTCCAACTCTATAGTTGAATGTTATGCCAATGACGTCACGGTTTGCTACATGGGTCACTTTGCTCATAGTGCCACTGCCTCCAGCAAACGCTCCACTGTGGATGTAAATGACTACAGGGACGAGGTTTTCTTCGCTTGCTACTTCTGGCACCATTAAGTTCATTAGAAGACAGTCTTCTTTGCCGCTTAAGAATACTTCGTCTTCATCATCTTCGCCGGTGTAAGCCGTTTGTTGGCAGATTATGTTCTCTGTTGGGCTTTCGAACAGCCCTTGCCTCGGTTCGACTGGTAGAGGTGCCTGAAATTGTAATAAATAATAGTTTAAAAAACTAAAAACGCGCTTCTAATTACTGCACTAAAAAGCCAAAAAGAAGTTCCTATAGCCGCCTCCTGACTTCATCATCAGGACTCATGAGCCCCTACGCTGTACCAGCAAGGGTTACATCATCAGCTTTCCGCGTTTCGTTTAGGAGTTCCTATGTCCACCTTCTAGTCCCATCATCAGACCAGCTCGATGGTACCATAATATTGTATTGTCATCTAATCTACTAAAGTCGGCCGTTTGGTGTAGTGGTTCGGAACGGACTACTATGCCGAGAGGTCCCGGGTTCGATTCCCGGCCGGGCAGAAATTGAAATGATCAATTTTAATTTCTGCGACGGGTCTGGGTGTGACTAATGACTATGTATAATATTTATGTATTAAAAAAAATACAGTATATAAGTAGTATATCCGTTAAGCTAGCACCCATAACACAAGCATTAAGTTGCTTACTTTGGGGCTAGCTGGCGCTGTGTGAAATTGTCCAAAGATTTATTTATTTATTATTTATTTATTGCCAAGTTTCATGATGATACAAGAATTAGAAGTGGGAGTAATTTAGATTCTAAGATTCCATTACTTAAAGAGTTACATACACGACGACCTAATAAATGCGTGATCACGTCACATCAAGCTAATGTCATTTTAATGTAACTGTTATAAATACTTTTTGCCTACAGAAAAGTATAGTCCGATGTGCTGTCAACTTTATTTATACCTATTTTCTAAGGCTGGGTTGCACCATCTTATTTTGACTTTAACAAACGTCAAAAATCTGCCAAACTCCATATAAAAATCACCGGTTATCGTTATAGTTACCGTTAAAGTTAGGTGGTGAAACCAAGCATAAGAAAGTATTATTTTTACTAACTTTTCGCTTAGACTCGACTTGTTATTTAGTTTAATAAGGAGCAGTTTTTAACCGCAGTTTTGTAACCGTAGTTAATTAATACTCAAACTAAATCAACTAAACATAATACCTTGAACTTGTCTCGCCCAGTGGGTGCCGTAGCGTAAGGTATCCCATAAAACTCATAAAAATCCCCATTCCAGTACTTTCCGCCTTGTACGGGACCCTCTTCTGTTTCTACCGTCCGAAATTTAGGGTCAGCACAATAAACACTTACAATTAACACAGAAAACAATATTAAACGATACATGACTGTTTAGTATGGCACAAGATTTGTTACTACGCTCTTATCAGTACACGATTACAGTCGATAATTCATCAATATTATTTAATATTTCGTAATTAATCTATAAACAAACGCCACGTAAGGTATAATTATCTTACTATCGGAGATTAGCCCATTAATACTATTTTGAAAATTGCAGTGTTATGAATTGAATTTTACTTTTTGTTTCAAAGTTACTGCATTTTTATTCTAAATATTTTTTTAAAGATTAAAATAGTGCAGTTGGCTTTATACGAGTGCTGAAAATGCTAAATGCCAGGAAACTACACTTTTAGGAATTTAAGGAACTACTGCCCGTTTTCACCATCAATTCCTAATTTTTAAGTAACCCCTATGACAGCAAAATTCCTGTTATTTGTTACTATAGGGGTCACTTAAAAATTAGAGATTGATGGTGAAAACGGGCATACATCTAACAAATAGAATACCACGAAAAAATCAATAAAAAATTACTTTCTTTTCTATCCTTATTATAGTAGGATACTTCTTAATTGCCAAATGTCGCATGTCTCTACTTTGAAAACGCATAAAATTTTGTTGTTACGTAGTCAATCCATTCAATAAAATATCTATTGTACTCGTACATTTTCTATATTGGGTGAAGTGGTCAAAATATCGCTTGCAATACAACCCGGGAAAGAAATCCAGTAAAATACACCACATCCGGGAAGACACAAATCATCCCTTTCCTCATACGTCCAATAAGAAGAAAACATACGAAAACTTTTCACGGGTAACGAAAAAATACTCGACTGTCATAAACACATCAGTCCATAAAATAACATAAACAGAGATCTACGGGGGAAATCGCAAAGCCGCGCCTGTGAGAAATATTATCATATGATATCCTATGTGGGCACATTTCTTGTGTCCGGCTGCTGGTGAGGTTGGTAAGGGATTTACAGTGTACGATTCGAATACTAAAGATGAAGAGTTTATTCTTTATTCGTGGTATGGTAAGAACAGGTAATTATGAACCCGAACACCATATTGTAACGAGGCTTAAATTATTAAATATGTAAAACTTTAATATCTATTCGGGAAAAAATACATTTTCAGAGAGAGAATCAGTCGGTTATTATAATTATGCTATCTCTACCTAGATTTGGTGGTTCAAGGTTGATTTGCCAGGTGGGAACGTTACGTACACGTTGAAAAATTTAATTCCCATTTACAAAAAAGATAAACCCGGGACGAGCACTGGTTTAAAATGACATTTCCGTACTAAATGTCAGTTACAGACCAAGTACTAGTAGTAAGTAACCAGTACCAGAGTTCAACCAGAGTCTAGCTTTTTGTAATATGGGGGTAAATGTAATAAATAATTGTTGTTCTAAGGGTGGGTAGACATTATTTAGTTCTAAGGAGCAAACTTGAATCAACTTGAAATTCAGTGCTTCAGAGAACACAGAACTTTATAAACCACCGGCTCATAGAGTCTCACAGAGTTGAGACAATTCCTTACACACGACAGATGTGAAGCTACAATTCCAAACAAACGACGTTTCACAATCGTAAGGTGCAAACGCACCGCAGTCTATACGGAATACATTCAGATTAGTAGGTTCTCCGAGATCTGTGCATAAAATATGCTACGCTCTTCGGTCTGTCTGGCGGTAGGTAGATATTATTTGCGGCGGCCATTCCGCCGGTAAATAGTGCAGCGACATCTATCATTTGGATGCGCAAACTTTATGTTGATGTGTTTGGCTACGAGATGGCGTTATGTTGATTTTGAAAGGCGCTGGAAGTTATAGCTTCAATAATAATATTTAATGTACTAAGGCTGAGTTGCACCACCTAACTTTAACGGTATCTAACTATAAAGGTGTGTACGGATTGCGCGTACCCTTGTACGCGTACTCAGTTTACGCGTATCCGTAACGCCTAGTCCATACCTGCAGCTAGTAGCTAGCTAGACCCACAGGTATGGACTAGGCGTTCCGGATACGCGTAAACTGAGTACGCGTACCAGGGTACGCGCAATCCGTACGCACCTTGACGTTAACCGGTGCCTTTTATATGGAATTTGACAGATTTTTGACGTTTGTCAAAGTTAAACTAAAATGGTGCAACTCAGCCTTAGACTGCGTGTTGTATGTTTTCTTAATGGTTTTATACTCGTTTAATTTATCATTAACATTTCCACCAGTAGAAGCTGAAGAAGAAATTCCTCCTATTTATTTAATTTCGTTGTCAGTCCAATGACAATGTCAGTTTTACCTTACCTGGGGTTGTGGATAAATTGACTGGATGTAAGTACCTAAACCTATTGTATATTTTTTATGGTCTACTATTTTGGATTTTCTGATGGTAGATCCTGCTTACACAGAATTGGCAGGGGTGGGGATGAGAGGAGGGAATAAATCGATCCTGGCTACACAGGAGTTGCAGTCGTGATATGAATATAGTCTTCTATCATATCAGACCTTTATTTTTTGTTGCAAAATACCTATATTATTACATAAGTTTTCTGCAGTACCTTGATTCACTGTAGTCCGTTTATAACTTTCCCCGACGCTAAAAAAGTCATACGTTATGACTAAGTAAGAACTAGGATGCAGGTGAAATAAAATTGTGCTTTATTTAAACTGTGAGAGCATTTGTGTGTTTTGTTTGCGCAGCGACGGCGAGGAGAAATTGGTTTATGTGCTGGGTCTACGGGTTAGAGCGTGTTGCAGTATTAAAGCCGCACGTCCATTGGGGCGGCGAAACGAATCGAATTATTGTGTTTTTGCAATATTTTTTTAAATTTAGTTCGGTGCAATAAGATATTGGTGAATCACCCAAATGGAAATCGTGAAAACAACGTTTGGTTTTGCTAAATAATTATTTTGTCACTGAAAATTGATCAAAAGGCGAAACTAATAACAGGCTGTTCAAATAACATTAAAACAGTCTGAACAAATATAATATTTAAATAATTAACGTCGAACGACTTTTCCTCGAAAACGAATGTCTGCGATCTGATCACCTTGGTAACAATTTTTTTTTTCAGTAGATTTTTTTTCATATTCGTTTTCTAGTGATAAGTACCGCGTATGCAGTTTTGATATGGTATTTTTTTTGAGTCAGGTGGCAAACGAGCAGACGGATCACCTGATGGTAAGTGATTACCGTCGCCCATAGACACCCGCAGACCCAGGGGCGTTACAGGTGCGTTGCCGGCCTTTAAGGTGAAGATACGCTCTCCTCTTGAAAGCTTGCAGGTCGTATCCGTCCGGAAACAACGCAGACGACAGTCCATTCCACAGTTTGATTTCACAATTTCTTCAATGAAAATCTCTCTTACCATATAAATCCACACATAAATCCGATAGAAAATAATGTGTTGAATTCAATTTAAACCTACAAAACAATTTTCGACAACGTCCATTGAGTCTCAACGGGGCCGAATGATTAATCGCAAAAATTAATATCAGATACGATCGCATAAACCGGCCGTAATTAAAAAATATCTCTCGGTGTTTGTTGAAATTTATTCAGGCCGTTTCTAATTGGCCGAAACTGTAATTTCCCGGAGGACGAGCGGGTTCAAGCTGTGAAATTTAGACTTTTTGAGTAAGATTATCTAAAAAACTCTTCCAAGAGGCCAGCATCTATTCTAAAAAACAATTGGGCAGGTGATGGACGATGGTACTCTTTAAAGCTTTTACCCGATTGCGCCAGAAAAAAGGTTAAGTTTTTAGCAATATCGATTTAGGACGAAACTCGTTCGTCACCTTTACCCGACTTAGTTAAAAAACTCTTTGATGTCCACCACAAAACTGACAGTGTCTCATTTCACAGGTGGGGAAAAGATGTATTGTTGTTTTCAGATTAACGTAACAGTTAATTTACCAATGCCACCTATCAAATAGTAGTCTATTGACAATAAAAGGATCATTAGCTCTAGCTAGACTACAGAACTACCTAATTTACAGCGAGCTGAGTGTGAGTTTACAACAAACGTAAAAAAATGACATTAAATGAATGACGGATTGTACCTATAGCGCCCCTAGCGGAAACGTTCAAGAACTAAAATGTTCATACATTTTTTTAACGCGCTCACTAGTGAGGACGTTTGATATAAGCTCACACTCAGCCCACAGATAATATGTATTAATTCTGAGTTTGCTGTAGAGTACTTTTTATGTGGCTGATTACTGAAAACCCTTAAAAAAGATCTTAAATTTCAGTCTCGCTGGCTCTTATAACTCAGTCCCAGGACGCCTGATCTCGATGAAATAATTATCTGACCGGTTGAGTTATTCGCTAATGAGTCTAACTGATGGGCCACTCCTGATTATGATTAAGCCCTTTTCTTTTATTAATTACTCGACAGTTCGCAGAAATGAGGGGTTGATTCGATTAATTTTGACCTTGGGAACTGGACGCAATTGGTATTAATTTGGGATTGTTTTGAGAAGCGATTTATACCTATAGTCTGGTCGCTCGCACACTCACTGCGGCCGCCCGTCGCACAGTCGCGACAGCAATAAAATTACGTGCGAGCGATAAGGATGGGTAGCTTGGGGTCATTGGACAAAATTTTACGTGTTCACAGACCGGGCTTGAAAACTAAGATGTTTTGTATTCAAATTAATATCAGGTGCGATTGCGGTCAAATACCTGCCTTGTTATGCTGTAAAAGTACGCTTCTTTTGCTGCTTCTTTTCAGCACTGGTTCACTTTATTGTCCGAAGCAGTGACAGGCTAAAAATTATTCTGGGATTATTAAAACTTTAGAAAATAAGCAGAAAATAAAACTTTGTATGAACCTTTTTTACCGTCATAAAAAAATAAAATATTGAAATGTTTCCAACATTTGAGCTCAGGACCGTAACTGACCCTAACCACTGTGCATCAAGTAAGAAAGTGTGTTTCGGGCAGACCTGACCGCATACTGCGCAGGTGAAATTGTCCCGATCCCGACACTAATTACATTTAGAACGACTTTGGTATAAAAGCTTTGCACTTGGCAGAAAAAAAATTGGTACAAAAGGAAAGAACTAACAGGTACAAAGAAAGTATTTACAAGTATGTAGCCTTAATCTTTCACACTAAATAACTATAAATTTATTTTATGCGGTGGTGTAGATATTACTGTTTGTTTTATGAGCTAAGTTACTTACGTCACATGCATTGTGGTCATAATACTTGCCTTTGTAAGATTTTTACTGCACGAAGCACACGCCTAGTTTTAAGTGGTAAATGATTCGGTTCACTCCACTTGCAGAGCTAGGTCATTTAATGTAGTCGGGTTGAAGATGTTCCCTGTTTTTGGGATGGTTGCTCCAAATTCAACTAAAATAGATACTAGAACACCGTATATTGTCTCTACTGTCTTTACCCATCACACTGTGTAAGCTACATTTTATGAGTAGATATTGTTTGGACACTTATTAAATATTTATAGCGTCAGCTAAAACAATTTCAATTATTTTGAACAGTCATTTAAAATTTTGGCTGTATTTGGACTCTACCTTCCTTTAATATTTTGTTAAAAAATATTAAATTTGATTAAAAATCTATAAAATTTCCACTGAATTTGGCCCCAACTCTTCTCACCTTACCACTGTGCAGAACAAAGTTTGCGAGCGCAGGTCACACGGCCGGATTGTTCAGACACTAATTAAATTTGGAGCGACTTAAAGTCTCGGACACACCTGCAACTTCTAATTTAGACTTAACTCTTATTGGCTTGCGGTTAGAAAAACGGTTTAAATCACTTTTGGAAAAGAATTTGTGAGTTTTTTTGCTTCTTCATCTTAGCACATAGAATTTTATTCATTTACGGTCTTATTCATAATAAAATGCTAATATAGGTTTAAAACCTACATTAGCTAAAACGTTTGATAGGCTTAAAACACTCTTATAAACCTCTGATAAAAAACGTTATTCATAATCGTTTATAAACCTTTGATAGCTAAAACAGAGTTTAATATTTTCTTTCCACAGACTATACAAAAANATTAATAAGTATAAATAGGTTGAAAAAATAATGAAAATGAAAAATCTTTATTCAATTTAGACCAACGTTTAATTTTGGCACTTATGGACGTGAAAACAAAGTAATTAATGTACCTACTTACGAGTATGTGTTCTACAGGATTCGAATATTACATAAACCTAAAGTATTTGTAAGGCATCTAAATTGTAACAACGATAAAATAAATAGTTAATAACAAGTCAAACGGCAACGGTTGTAACAATAGCATACGGCTTAAAAAATTATTAATTTTCTATTAATTACAAAAAAAATCTTTTGAGAGATTCTAAAACCTAATATTTTGTGAGAATTTTAATAATTCTTCTTCGGACAGTCCTCCAATTTAACACACTTGCCAGTGTCCAGGTTCCGCACAGTGGGAGTGTTGCAGAAACAATCGGGGATGTCACATGCTCCAGGCGCATTTCGTTCGTGTACAGTGGGGTTGGTGCAGTCCGGCTCTGCCATCCTAGGACAGTATAGCACTGAATGTTCACCGGGAGGGCATTTTTCTGGAAACAAAAAACAATAATTATAAACTTTATTGCAAAATCGGGGACAAATCTTTAGAAATTTTGGTCATCCATGCAAAATCACAGTTCTGAGATAGCGTTTGAGAGTAGTTATTTATCAGTGTAAGTTTTTATTATGTACTAGCTTTTACCCGCGTGAAATTTAGTTTGTCACTGATCGTCATAAATTATAGCCTTTATTGTTATTCTGGGTAATAAACAATAATACTGTAAAGTTTTATAAAAATCCGTTTAGTAGTTTTTGCGTGAAAGAGTAACAAACATGTTAACATCCAGACATCAATACAAACTTTCGCATATAATATTAGTAGGATTAGTAGGAAATAATAGTAGGAAGTAAGTTTTTATAAAAAAAATTACACTGGTAGTAAATACTATTGAATATCAAATATTTTTTTATCCATTTCATTTTGGACTTAATCTTTACTACATTTCTACAAAATTATGACTACAAGTTTCTAGTAAAATTTACTCACTTGTTGGTATCCCTTGTCCTTCCACCAAAGCTACCAGCACAACAACCGCCAAACACACCGTTACAGACTTCATTTTATATTTACTCGTAACACACGTGAAAACCACAAAGAAATCTCCGTGAATGAGTGGATGAACAGAAAAACATTCTTTATATACAGAAAAAATACAAATACACCCAGTAGGTTCACTTCAAATTGAAATTGTTTATTGCTAATTCACACGTTACTATTCTTAAATTGGAATGACGTACAAACGACAGTATTTATTTTGTGCGATAAAACATTTTTTTTTAATATAACTGTTGCGGACATCCGCTCGGGCGTGCGGAAATAAGAAAAACCTTCGGATTAAAATGAAGATATATTTCTGCAAATATTGCCCACAACGGCTATCAAAAACAACAAACTTCAAACTAAACAAAAGGTATCAAAAATAATAAAAAAGGTATAAAACATAGATAATATAAAAAAGAGGTTGGTCCACCTATCGGTTCCCAACAATAACTATTTATACGCGAACTTTTATTATTATAGTTACGTCAGATGCTTATAGCGGTTCGTTACTTAAGACTGATATTAAGTTGGTGAACTCAGTAAAAAAAATAAAAAATATTAGGTACTTGGTCTACTGAGTCCTTCTCTATTATGATGAGACTGTGTCTGATGACGTCACGGCATAGAAAGGGGAATAACTTGTAAAAAGAACCGTTTCTATAATGTAACCAATGAGGAAAGGTTACATTAAAACTGTGTATAATTATGAGGAAAACTAAACAATTAATCGAAATAATCAATGTAAATACAATATTATAATCTGATCAGTGAATGACACGTGTTATACATAGTACAGACGATGGCACATGAAATGGAAATGAAAATGTTTTATTTTATAAATAAAGTTGATTAACAAGATATTTTGGTAACCATCCTTTTAAGTATAAGAATACCTGTAGTAGGAGGTTACCGCTCTTCCAAAAGTATTAACATACATTCTTAGTTAGTGTGTTTGTGGTGTATTGAGTGAATTTGTGTGTAGTGTTATGAGTGGTGTATTGAGTGTACCTGACATCAACCTAAACACTGTGGAATCTTGTGTTGGGTAGTTGTAATAAGAGCGTGTTTGGAACAAATAAGTAAATATGTAAATAATCTAACATGCAGTTGATTGGTACATTGGCAGAGATACAGTTAGGCTGAGTTGCACTATCTTACTTTAACTTTAAGAAACGTCAAAAATCTGTCAACCTTCATACAAAAAGCACCGGTTATCGTCATAGTTACCGTTAAAGTCAGGTGGTGCAACTCAGCCTTAGTTAGGTTACGGTGTTCCTTACGCCATGTATTAGGTACGTTGTTCGTTTGGTACCGGTTCGAATTACCACTATCATTCTTTCTCGTGATGGATATTATAAATGGTGACTAAGGTGGTTATCTCACTGCGCCGCGCTCCGCGGCGAAGCGCGGGGCGACAGATTTAATCATTGTATGCAAGTACCTCAGTTTGTATAGAAAACACGCGCGGCACTTCACACTGACAACGCGTCCGCGCGTGTGATTTTTTATATGAAAATCACGCGCTCCGCGGTGGATCGCGGCGCAGTGTGATAACCGCCTAAGAGACTAATATGTCATGGCCTCTTTAATCCGTCTGGTCAGGCGAGTTTAGGCCAAGATCTGCACTCGCCTCTGCTAAGATAGAAACAGTGGTCCTCCTGCAGTGAAAACTACCTAAATGTTGATATTTTAAAAATTTAATTAGCCTTAACAAAACCTCTAACGTTTGTTTTTCTTAGAAAATTAATTACAAGGTTACAACATTACAACATTGAACCCTTCTTGTATTATCTTTTAAATTAAAACAAAATTAAATGAATTTGACAAAACATAGTAGACAAGTTTACTGTTTTCTTCACAAGTTCCATGAAAGTTTCGTAACTATAAAAACTGAGACAAAAGAATGTTGAACAAAGACGTTCCTTATCTTTAAGCAAAGAACGGTGAATACCTTATTTAAGTGAGATTAAAACATTGTTTCTTCTACAAAAACGTAGATGACGGCATATCAAGGTAAATAGTAACATAGTAGTAATGTAGTCGTTATTGTGTAGTTGTAATGTCATTTTACGACGAGACTCTACATTAAAATATTGTACACTTTTATGGTGCAAGTGGATAGCAGTCCATTTCCTAAGCTGATTTTTAATATTACATTGATACTTATAGTATGCTTAAAATGTTTCTATTTATAATTGCTTTAAATTGTATTTTCGTTTTATTTATTTTAGAAAAGTGTCACTAATCTAATTTTTTTTAATCTGTCTGGAAAATTGTATGCTGCAATCTTTGGTCGTGTAGAGTCCAAAGGCGTTAAACTTAGATAAGTTAATAAAAATAGCTTTCCCCGCGGTTAGCGGTACTTTCCACCCGTCAAAAAGAGTGGAATGTGGATCTCATCAGACCATGTATTTTTGGATATTAAAAAAGGTAAATAAGTAAAATGAACAACATTTTTGTTTATTTGTATATGTTACAGGAAATGTATGAATTCTAGGAATTGTATACTATTCCTAGGAAATGTATACAATTCCGAAGCTATTTAGGAAATGTATAAAATATTGCTTCAGAGATTTTTTAATACGCACATATCCTAGGACATGTATACTTTTCCTAGGAATTTTATAGAATTCCAATATTGTATTAGGAAATGTATAAAACTAAGCGGCACAAGCGCGGTCATGTGATTTAGTGCCCCTCAGTACGCCTAAAATTTTATTTAGACAAACCACATTGACCGATAGGTACTTTTAACTCACAACTATTATTGTTTAGCCTGAAAGTTGTTTTCGCACTATTATATTTTGACTGAAAAAAATATTTGCCTATTGGCATACCTTTCTTTCGGCATCACGCATATTACGCCGAAGTATTGGAAAACCCTAATTTTAACATATCTTTTATTAAACTATTATTGACATGAAGGTTTTAGTACTCCTGTAGCTGGATAACAAAGTCTCGGTTAGGTTAGGTTAGACTTGCGACCTTGTCACATACACAGCGGCCGCGGCGCGGGAGCGCCATTTAAGTTTCGGAAAAAAAAAGAAATCTTAATTACATTTCCGATTGCTGTTTAGGAAATGTGTAAATTTCCTAGGAAATGTGTCTAATATAATTTACATCACACATTTCCGGGTGATTTTAGGACTTATACACAAATCCTAGGAATTGTATACAACGACGGATTTCATACATTTCCTGTAACATATACAATAAATGTATTTTTTAAAATTAGAGTCGATTCATAAAAATCTTTCTTTTTCTTCATCGATCACACTTTTTTGGACAATCAGAAAACGCAACACATCCCCCTGTGCTGGTGTCTCGCACAGTGGGTTCATTGCAGAAGCAGTCGGGAATATCGCACGCTCCAAACTCTAGATCGCGTAGAGTCGGGTCGTCGCATGTAGGTTCGGCCTTTTGTGGGCAGTATAGCACTGTGTGCTCGCCTGGAGGGCAGTTTCCTGAAAAAGGCAATTTGAAAAATGATTTGAATTGGAAGTTAAGAGAAATAAATCTATCTGTACGTAAACTATTTTTAATATCTGCTTCAAACACAACGGTTGTTTTGTGTTATGTATTCTATACACCGAGCCCACTGACATCAATCGTCGACTTTTGACAAGTTCTCGTCATGTTCATCATGAAAGTTGATGTCTTCGACATGTTTCTTTTGAAATCAAGCCACAGGGCTGTCGGCGGGCTTGGTGTGTATAGTCCTTAAGCTTATAATCACGTAGAGCTAGCGGGAAAATTTCATACATGTAACTCCGTGAACTAACAAAAAACAAATAATGTATTTTGAACATTAAAGAAAGACGACCGAAGACACCTTATGCAGTTTTATTTCGTACCTAGCTTAATTACACATTTTTTATTATACCTACCTACTTAATGATTGCAACAGTTGAGTCAATAAATATTAGTTCTTGTCGCGAGCACATAAACTTAAAGCAACCAAAAGTGTCACGAGGGAAATTCGTGATGATGTATGAACAGGTGAAAATTATAAAAAAAAAAATACACGAGAAAGGTAACGTGTATGAAAATATTTTACACATCTCATACATAAAGTTCAATAGCATTACATACATAGAATTCTACGTGGTTTGTTGGTTTTTATCGCACTAAAATTTAGGCTCCAGAAACCTGCTATCGTAGCCCTGCTGACATTACTGTCAGAATGCGATAGGTACACCAGATCAGCTGGCCCATTTATTGTCCCGAAGCAGTGGTAGGGTTAATATTGGGACGTGTAAAAGTGCTTTTTAAAAGCCTATTTGCAAAAATAAATGAGTTTTATGACTTTTTTTTATCAGTGGTTAACAAAATTTTACGTTATTTTATAAATTGACCTCCCCAACTTCAGAAAGGCGGTCGTACTCCTGCAATGGAGACTAAATGACCTGCTGATGATGATGACGATTTTAAACACTAAATGCCTGCTATTGAATTTGCCTCATAAGTACATTATTTGCTCTGACTTACTCGTAGGTATTCCATAATCGTTAAATGACGTCACACTGCACACAGCGATCGCGAAAAACATCAATATTGACTTCATTTTGTAAGAAAATATAAAATTACTAAAAGAACGCAACGTTCCGCTATGACTAGTACTGATAATGTGAGGAAAATTATGTTTTATTTTCTTTTTATTGAGGTGTTATAGCGTCATAATAATGTCTTTGTGAATAGGGAAAGTTCAGGCACCTCTGTTTTCTAAGAAATCTTTACATAAATAATTATCTACATAATAAAATTAAATTTATTATAAGACATACCTACTCCAAGACACTAATCATTATGGCTTCCTCGCCTTTTTAGTTCTTTCAAAGACCTCTTAACCTTCTTGGTAATCTTAAAAAGAAAAGACGATCATTTTAAGTTGAGCGAATTTTTTATTGTGCATAATAAGATGCACTCACTGGTTTCTTTTTTTTATTAGGTTCATATAGTACATAATCACCAACTGTTCTTTGATTTTGTATTATGTGAAAAATCAATTAGAACGGTGAAATTGCTTTGTTGAAAATAATATTTTACTATTTGTTTACTCGTGGCTCCATCCGCATTGATTTTGATGAATATGTATAAACTCTGTTACACGGCACGTTATAGTAAGATTTATGAGCAAGTGACAATATATTCTACATCAAGTTAAAATTACCTACCTCTTCATATTCCTAGAATTCGAACCCATGATCTCCAAATCTGCCTTTGGGCCACGGTAGTTACAAGCAATACAAAACTCGACCGAACGAAGCAATTACAGCAAAAACTCAAAACTTGAAGCTGTAAAAAACAGATTTGAAACACAAAGTACGTTTAACGCTCTAGTTTTTTGTTAACACAATGTCCTTTCTTTGTAACCATCAAGGGAGTCCAAACAGTGTACCCTGCAAACTTCCCCTTTTTCCAGGAAAAAGAGGGGACGAACAAAAGGTGGTATTAGCTTTATGACATCTCGTAAACATGAAACGGCAAGCAGACAAGATAAAAGTCAAATTCTTTTTGTCCAAGCCCTTTTACTGCCGCAAAAATGGTCTATGTAATTGAAAAAACTTAGATTGTCAAGTAAGATCGTCCGGGAAGCGCTGTGTGGTGCTATCTAAATTGAACGCGTGACAAAATTTGAGGATTGTGTCTTCTTCTGCTGAATTTGTGTTATCAGGCGCGAGTTTTTATTTTATTTTTGGAAAATTTCTTGATGTTTCGAAAATCTATGGCGACTTAAAAGAAGGTTTTAACATTGTTTTAACGAAGTTTCATGAGATAAGATTAAATTGGCTGAATTACACAACAACTTAATACGTGTAAATCAGCCTTAAGGGGAAATTAACATTGCAACTTTTTAAGTTGTTGTAATAAGTGCTTTTTTATCACCAATTTTAACACTTTACTGTGCTGTCCTTAAGGCGATTAGTGTCCTCAATCCGCGCCAAATGGGCATTTTGTAAAGCCTACTCCTCTTTTACTGCTGGATAGAAATAGTTGAAAAAAATATATGTTATACAACAGTTCATGGACTACATTTGTGACGTTTGAATTTTCGCTACGTCTCTTTGTTTTGGATTAAAAAAATAAATACGGGACATCGATTTTTTACTTAAATTCCCTACTCCTCCAAAACGGCTATGTTAATTTAAAAAATGTTTGCACGAATAGATTAGGAATTCTTTAATCTTTAAATGACACGTTGCGTTTTTCAATCGAACATTACTTTCATTCATAAATTTTACTTTTGATAAATTCCGAACGATAATTGAAATTTTGTCATCTAGCCTAGTTATCGTCAGGAAGTTGGTCTAACTAATTCAGCTTGCAAGATTCCACCCGAACAAACATTTATGTAATTACCTACATACATCATAAATTGCAAGCTAAATAAAAGCTTGAAATAAAGTCGGGTTTGTTCAAATTTCGAGAACGACTGAACCGACAAAAGCATTAGAAAATTTACGAAAAATAAAATAAAATTTTATCCCGTACAAAATGTTCATGGATTTTGTTATTTTTATTAAATACCTTTACGCCTGAGTTAAATGACACCGACATCAAGGTTCATCAATTTAAGTTTAAAATAATAGGCAGTGTAATGTATGAAGAAAGAGCTTCTATTCTGTATCTACCTATGCCCGTGTATTTTTGATCGGTGTCAAATCGGAGTTTTTGGTGCGGGGTACGCGGGTGTTGCTCGCGGCGTGAAGGTCAAACGCCCAAGGTCATTGAGGACTCTAATCGCCTTAAATACCTTACTAGCGGCCGCCCGCGACTTCGTTCGCGTGGATCCCGTTTTACCCCCTAAGGGGTAGAGTTTCGGAAAATCCTTTTTTACCGGGTGTCTACGTTATCTATCTATCCTGCATGCCAGCCCGATCCGTCCAGTGGTTTGGGCTGTGCGTTGATAGATCTATTATATGTATGTAGGTAGTTATCTATATACATATTTACATATCTAGAGCATTGTAAAGCTACTGACACAGAGATTTGTCACATCCCAGACACGTCGCTTCTTGAGACGTTAATCATACTGGCGTGACGTGACAACCAGTTATGAGGGATTCCCCTGACGAGTGACCTTTGACCCTTAAGCAAGGCCCTAGAATAAGCACGTCTTCATTTTGCTACCTAAACCTTAAACTTACAGGAAAGAAAATTGCGAAATAAATTGTTAGGCTGTGCTGCACCACCTAACTTTGACCGTAACTACCTACATAATTATAACGATAACAGGTGTTTTTGGTATGGAGTTTGACAGATTTTTGACATTTGTCAAAGTTAAAGTAAGATGATGCAACCCAGCCTGAGTAATTACTATTACTTACATAAGTTAAACATTTAAAAATAAAAAAAATGTATTTTGTAGAGGAGTTTGGTGATTTATTCTCGATTTTTTTTAAACCTATTAGCTTCAGGGAGCTCGCAACAGCGCGTATTTGCTAGCTCGAGATTTGAACTAAAAACGCGCACTGTTACGAGCTCGTTAGTAGTTAATAAGTTCCAAATCCAACAATGTCACAAGTCTCTTCTATTATAACTTACCTCGGTCTCCCCTGTTCTTCAAAATCTACCAATCGGGATATCCGGGTAGTTTTGGCTTTCGGGTAAGTCCCGGCTAATTGAAGCTCGCACTCATTAATAATGTGACCACAGCCACACCTGCGGGCTCGTCCAACTTGTGACGCACGGTTGGTCTAACGTCCCGCTGTGCACGCACACTCTGGGTACTGTTGGGGCATTCAGTACTGTCCACGTTTGAAATTTGATCGAATTAAAACTAATGAAACTCATTAAATTTAAAAAGCTTTTAAAAATCACTTTTACACGTATTAACTCTAGCACTGTTTCAGAACAATATATGGGCCAGTGCTGAGAAGAAGCAGCGCAAGAAACTCAGTCACTGTGAAAAGGCTGTTCGAATAAAAGGCTGTTCGAATAAAAGGCTGTATTTAGAGAGAATCGCTAAAATAGCTCGCGAGACTGATCTGGAGATAGCTTAGTTTTCTGAACAAAATAGCATTCAGAGATTTTTGTCATTCATGATCAAAAGAGTTTAAGAAACTAAATAAACAATTATTATAAGTCTATGAAAAAGGGACTACTACCCGCACACTGACCAGAATTTCCGGATAGTTTTGGCTCCACGAGATAAATTTTATTATAATAAATAAGCATTTTAAAATAATTTAACGTTTTTACGTTGCTTTACGTTACGTACAATTTTGGTTAATCGGAAAATGTAATTCATTTTCTTACCGTAAAATTAATTGTGTGTCAATTAAAGCAATTAAACACCGATCACCTCAGTCTAAAGCACACAAAACACTCAAAAGGCTCGATTAACACGTCCCAACGCTCAATTAGGGGCGCATCCCACCTCGTTATGCGCTAACGAAGTCCCAATCTGAGATCAAAGCCTCCGGAACCGGATACAGCAGGATGTGAGCCCTGCTAGACCAGCCGTAAAACTAAATCATTACGACATAATGGCGGGGTAAAACGTTTACCCTGTGTAAATGGATTATTGAAGCTTATGTTTAAGAAAGTATTTCTGTCAGTGGAAATTAAAAAAAATTACGCCTTAAATGTACGACTATAGTTATTTTTTAGGTAAATGGAGAATAGTTCTTGCAACTCATTAAGGCGAGTAAGCTTTACTCGTGTGTGTGCGTGTACATGCACATAACGATAGTGTAATGTCTATCAAAACTTTAAAAACGAACAGTAGCGAGCCACCACACATGTAAAGCTCACTCGCCTTCGTGAATTGCAACAACAGCTTTATGCATAGAGATGTCCTAACTACACTGAACCTGTGGCATTGACAGAGGGGCGCTATTGGATTGTCGGTTCCGATTTTTGCCACGTTGGGCTAAGGGCGCTAAGGGCGCTGCTATCAATGTTGGGTTACTATTTCCAATTTTTGCCATTTGACGTTTAAATCGTTGAACTATAGCATCAAATCCAACGCCATTGACGAGAATTTAATCCTTACAGTTACTTGTTTGGAACTAGGAAACTTGTTTAATTGGCACACGGTCCACAGGGTGGTTATTGAATTTAATAAGGCATAGTTGCCGGATAATTAATACTATTACAGTTATAATTGGTGAATTACAGCTCACAGGTCCCTTTGTAGATGTTTCGGGGAATTTGCATTTAGTTGCGAGTGTGTGTTGTTTTGAAAATAAGTAAATTATAGCTCCTTCTGTTGCTACTGTAGTATAAAAGTAGGTTGTGTTCTGTTTTTGTGTCTTTCTTAGCAAAACTTGTGCGTATACGTTTTCTTTTCGTTTTTATGTTTCAATCTACTCAGACAATTTGGTCGGTTTCCTTCTGGAAACGTAGGTTTGTAATAAACATACAACTTGTACAACATTTGACGAAAATTCTAGGTTAATTTTGAAAATAATCAATCGATCTGTCAAACAAATTCAAGTTTTGTATTAATTAACAAAAAAGCATGAATAGTTTTTCTCTGGTATAGTAGTTTTCTTTGATTAGATATTGCTGTGTTAAATCCCCAAGGATATTTAGAGTTTATCAATCAATTTATCACATCAGCAGACTGAAAATATTCAAAGGCAAAAACTCAAAGCTTTGAAGTCCTCATCTCGCCTCTCAATTACCCCTCTTTGCTTACTCGTAAACACTTAAAGGATTGATACCATCCCATAGGACTATCGTGAAAGCAATGGCTACAGCAAAGAGTGGATTATTGCAAGATCCAAGGAAAATAGGCAAGAAATGCAAATTAAATGGACAGGGGAATAACGCTTGGTGGTGGTGTAAAACCAAATAAGTTGATAGTTTTAAGTAAGTACAAATAAATAAATAATAGTTAGACCAGTGCCAACAATGTCAATAGGACATTGCAATGTTACATGAATGCAGGATTTCTAAACGTAAGTGGCAGTGGCCAGGGCACATGTCTCGTAGAGCTGATGGACGGAAGACGTAGTGTGGGCAGGCCCCCCTCTAGGTGGACAGACGATCTGGTGAAGGTGACGGAAGTACCTGGATGCTTGTGTAAATCCATGGGGGAGAGGCTTTTGACCAGCAGTGGATATCGTGTTTTAACGAACGAACGTGTTTTATGAAAATCAGATTTCTGATTATTTCACGAAATAACAAAATTAAATTTTCATCTCTCCTCACAAATCGCGATTGCAATAGTGCTAACGTATAAATTATTATGTGTGAACTTTATATTACTAAAAATTCAAAACTACATACGGAGAAGAAAGATTCCCCATGAATTATCTATGAACCTTACCTTTAACTCAGGGTAGAATGGGTTCGCCCCCAAAAAATCCTCAAAGAAACCCATTCCGTGAAGAGCTGAAGAAGAATTCCATCGATTAAATGGAATAGGAGGACAAATAGTGCGGGGTTATCGACAGCTCGGTGCCGACAAAGGATGCAATTTGTCAAATCAAACAGTTCGATTGGTGAAAACACGGGAGGAAATTTGGGGCGGGAGCGCGGCGGTTTTGTAAGAAAATAAATGTGACGCGTACCTGTTGAATATCATGTGGGTGACTCTTCCACCAGTTTTAAAATAGATTGAGAGATAAAGAATATGGTCTAACAAATAGATATCTATTTACCTCATGACGAACGATCACGGTTTGTTGATTTCACCTACGTAAGTATTTTAGTTCGAAGGACTCGTGAAGAAGAACTTCTTCAACAGTAAATGAACCCCTACTTGATAAAATCATTAAAAAGTTAAATTCAGCAAAATTAAAAGTAATATTCTTGGACGCGTCAAACAGAAAGACTGAGCCTGATATTCGTGAGTTGATTGCGTGTCCTGCAGCCTTAGCCATTCCTAATTTTGTTATATCCGGGTGGAAATCGACTCGTGAACATACGCACTTACGGCAGCGGCCCGTCAACACACACCCTTAAACGTCAGTTATCACAGCTACATACTTGTACGTTTATTACCAAAATATTAACCCGTGTGTTTTCAACAAAAGTAAATCGGGGTGTTATCCCCAATGCTTGAGAAGTTGATGGCGGAGGACCAACTTATAAAGAGGGAGAAAGGATTAAAGGTGTTATATTGTGTAAGAAATACTCTATTTTATTATTTTAAAAAAGCCTTCAATAATATGCCAACATTGGGTTACTTCATTGGATGCCTGCATTTCAAAAAAGTTAGGTATTATTGTAGTTTTTGGCAATTCGGCAAAAGAAATCATTCAATAAGCTGTTAAATATTGGGATACATTTTTTCCGATATAGTTAGCTTCCAAATGCTTTTCGAGTTTGTCTTAATCTAATCATCTGGAAATCCTACAGTAGGCCAGTAGAATTAGACACAAAAATGAATTAAATCGGAAATAATTCCTACTAAAGATTTTAGTCCTTTAATGGCTTCATTAGTTGCCCATAAAGACTCTCCTAGGTTTTCGACTTCGACGGAGTTGTGCTTAAGTGGTGGGGGCTGGTTAAGGCGAGCCTTTACAAGACTTGGGAGCCTACGGGTGACGAGCTATTGGACGTGGAAAGGGTCATTAATTATACACATATTTTCTACTTTGCCGAACATTTGCACGAGAACGGTTTGTCCAAAACATATGAATTTGGTCTTATTTAATGCAGGATTAAATGCCCTTCAACCGTCAGGAAGACCACTTTTCGCTAGGGTAAGTCCTTTACGCGGTATAACCGGAAAACCTAAAAAGCGCTCCTTTCGGGGGCCCCCACCACTT
This sequence comes from Ostrinia furnacalis, assembly GCF_004193835.3. Lineage (NCBI taxonomy): Eukaryota > Metazoa > Arthropoda > Insecta > Lepidoptera > Crambidae > Ostrinia > Ostrinia furnacalis. The sequence goes on along the minus strand of NW_021137379.1, from coordinate 3,822 downwards.
AAACACAACTCCGTCGAAGTCGAAAACCTAGGAGAGTCTTAATGAGCAACCAATGATGCCATTAAAGCAATAAAATCTTTTGTAGGAATTATTTCCGATTTAAAATCTAATTCTACTGGCCTACAGGTACAGTTACACATGCTTTTAAGTTCATGCTTAAAATCATGCTTATAATGTGCTCGAAAAACTCGAAATGAGCATGCTTACTTATTTATTAGCAATATTTTGACACATAAGCTTAGTGAGCATGTGCCAGAATTCCAGGTGTAAGTCAAATCATTTAGATGACCAAGATATTTTCATCATCATTATCATTTCAACCAATAGAACATCCACTACTGAACTTAGGCTTCCCCCAATGATTTCCACATAGGCCAGTTGGTAGCGGCCTGTATCCAACGCCTTCCTGCTACCTTTATGAGGTTGTCTGTCCACCTTGTGGGTTCACTAAGATATTTTACTTGCAGTAAAACATAACGAAGGAAGACGATAGTCAAAACTTATAGAATGAAAACAGCTATCTGGCATTTGTTTTAATTCGATTCCTGCAACTAATTATTCCTGCGTTTAATTACTGCGCTCTCGTAAATATCTTTAACTTCAGTTTAACTTTTCACTTGCTCACAATACTGTGGATTTATATCTTCAATCTAGACTTCTTAGAATTTATTATGCTTTTGGAGATTTTGGTCATAAAAATTGTCAGTAAAATATTTATTTACCATGGGAATCTGAGAGATAGGTAGGTCAACAAAATAAACCATTTTTTAATCACTTAAAGAAAGCTCATGGTTTGCTATTGAGGAGGAAGCTGAAGGTGGAGGGAAGCGATCATCTTCAACCACAGAAGAACTCGAGAAATCTTCTGCCTGATCATCACTGTCCGTCAGACCAAGAGCTTCCTCGTTTAAAAAAAACTATTGGTAGATTGAATGATCTTACATTAACTATAAAAAACGTCAAAATTCTGTCAAATGCCATCCAAAAAATAACGGTTATTGTTATAGTTACTGTTATAGTAAGATGGTGCAACTCAACATAAGTAAGTGTTAGTGAAGGAATTGTAGCTTTTGTGGTAAATAAAAGAAATATTGAGATAAATAACTTTCTATTCGGTTTAGAGCGCACACAAATCACAGAGTTCAAAATGGCAGTAACAATAGTGTCAACATGAAAAAACTAAACGGATTTCCGTATTGCCAACATACACAATATAAAATGGTTGCGTTCCATTTATTCTAACACCCTCCCCTGGAACGTAACCCTATTTTAGTTACACAATACAAATGCTTATCAGCAGTAGTACCCTTAGTTAAATTATCAGCAATCATGTCTTCACCTTTAACATAACAAAATTTAACATTTAAATTATTAACATGATCCTTCAGAAAATGATAACGAATGTCTATATGCTTAGACCTAGGTAAGTAACAGTCATTCATAGATAACTTGATCGCACTCTGGTTGTCACTGAAGATAATGAGCGGGCCGTGCGGCGGCTGGCCGAGCTCGCCGTGCAGCTGCTGCAGCCACAACGCTTCCTGCGTCGCGGAGGACATCGACATGTACTCGGCCTCGGCTGTCGACAAGGCAACAGTCTGCTGTTTATGTGACCGCCAAGAGATGGCGCCACCCTGTAACATAAAAATGTAACCTGTGCACGATTTTCGGTCGCACACATCTCCTGCCCAATCTGCATCACAATATCCTGTGATTTTCTCATTACCATCTTTGGTGTAAATCAATTTCAAATCTTTGGTGCCCTGTAGATATCGAAATATTCTCTTCACTGCAGTCCAATGCGTAGCCTTGGGATTGTTGTTGAATCTGCTCAGTGTGTTAACTGCAAATGATATATCTGGCCGGGTAACCTGAGCCAGATAAAGCAATGAACCAATAGCTTGTTGATATGGACAGTTTAACAATGCTTCTTGTTCTTCATTTTCATTAAATTTCATACCAACTTCAATAGGTGTTTTCACAGGTTTGCAGTCCGACATTCTGAATCTTGCTAAAATTTCTTTAATATATTTCTCCTGATCTAATACAACATCACTTCCACACCTAGTGATGTGCATGCCCAAGCACTGGCTAGCTGGGCCTAGATCTTTCATTTCCAAGTGTTCTTTTAATTTTTCCTTAAATAACATCTTTGTAGACTCTTGAGCAGTAAATAAAATTAGATCATCAACCCAGACAGCTATAAATGTGTTCTGTTCTATATTGAAATAAACACATGGATCTGTTTTCGATTGTTGCATTCCCAACTCATGTAGGACTTTGTTAAGTTTGACATTCCAAAGCCTACTGGCCTGTTTTAGCCCATATATCGATTTATGTAGAATGCATACCTGAGATCCCTGTTTATACTGTTCTGGTTGCTCCATATAGATAGTTTTATCTATCTCTCCTTGCAAAAAGGCTGATACAGCATCCATTTGATCTATTTCCAGATTATATTTAGCTGCCAATGCAAACAAGTAGCGGATAGTGGTGTACCTGACAACTGGTGAGTATGTTTCTTCATAGTCTAATCCATTTCTCTGAGCATAGCCTTTTATTACAAGCCTAGCCTTGTAACTGGTGATATTTCCACTCTGGTCGGTTTTCGTTTTGAATACCCACTTGTAGGGTAGAGCCTTTTTCCCCGGTGGAAGGTCTGTCAAACTCCAGGTTTCATTTTTCATGAATGAATTGTATTCTTTATCCATCGCCTTCTTCCATTCTGTGGCTTGAGGTGATGACAGAGCCTCTTCTACAGTCTGTGGATCAGATGAGTCAGTGTACAAACACAAATAACTATTTTTGTCACTCTCTTCATTCCTTTGCCTCTGAGACCGCAATGATCTTACTGTGATGTTGCTGTTAACATCCTGCTGCCGTCTCACTGAACACGGTGGATGATAAGTTTCATCAGAATCTCCAACATCAGTTTCATACTCACTTGAGTCTTCATGGACATCCGAGTCATTGGGCTCCGGAGTGAGTATTTCGGGATCAGAACTGTCTTTGCTGCTCTCACTTTCCACTGTATCACAATCAACAGGGAGATTTGCATGTGTATTCACATTTTCTATAAAAGTGACATCTCTACTTTTTACTATTTTCTTTGTTTCAGGGTCAAACAATCGGTAACCCTTCGAGTTTTCACAATAGCCAACTAGTATCATCCTTGATGATTTCTTGTCCCACTTTTGGCGTTTTTCTTTTGGAACATAGACCATAGCAACAGAGCCAAATATCTTCATGTGTGACAAGTTGGGCTTCCGTCCTTTCCAAATTTCAAAAGGAGTTTTACCTTTTAGTGCCTTTGTTGGTGACCGGTTGACAACATATGCTGCAGTTGCCACANGGTAAATAAAAGAAATATTGAGATAAATAACTTTCTATTCGGTTTAGAGCGCACACAAATCACAGAGTTCAAAATGGCAGTAACAATAGTGTCAACATGAAAAAACTAAACGGATTTCCGTATTGCCAACATACACAATATAAAATGGTTGCGTTCCATTTATTCTAACAGTTCGTTTAAAGATGCTCAAATACTTTTTCAAATACTCGCTGTATACCAATACTTTATACATACAGAACTCAGGATAAAAGTAGGCTGTAGATAATGGGCCAAGACAACTGCGCCAGAGACAACTGTTAACGTTAGAAACTTATTTACGCCGAATCTTTTTTTATTTTCCACTGTCGTGGATTTTCACGAGAAAGCAAAAAGGATGCGATACGGCAAGCTTTATGTGTTGTCCGAATTTTTATTTTTTACTTAGTAGGTATGTACTACATGATGACTAAAAATCGTATTTGTGTAACTTT
>NW_021137375.1:0-540 GCF_004193835.3 Ostrinia furnacalis | reverse complement strand
GGACATTGTCAGAAACCGCCTAAAAAACCGCCCAAAAACATTAACCCATCATAATTATTTTCTATTTTTTTTAATACATTAAGCACCCTTTCATTCTAATGGACACTTAAGCATTGAAAAATTAAATAAATAAGTCTTTTAACGTTTATTCTATAATACTATTACAACTTCCGGACGTTTTGGTGCGTGGCATGGTCTAAAACCTATCAAGTTCCATAATTTTTGCCGATAAAATCTGTACGAGGCATTAGCGTACTTTATTGCTGGGAGTCCATGTATAGTGATGTTCCTGCGGCCATCATCTACACTAATATTATAAAGAGGAAAACTTTGTTTGTTTGTTTGGTTGTAATGAATAGGCTCAAAAACTACTGGACCGTTTTTAAAAATTCTTTCACCATTCGAAAGCTACACTATCCACGAGTAACATAGGCTAAATTTTATTTAGGAAAAAATAGGGTTCCGTAAAATATGTAGATAATGTAGTCCACGCGCGCGAAGCCACGGGCGGAAAGCTAGTAGACAATAAAATATCGATTT
>NW_021137374.1:0-990 GCF_004193835.3 Ostrinia furnacalis | reverse complement strand
TGTATGTTCACATACATCTTCGGATCTCAGTACTAAACTTCCAGATTCGCACTAAAAGTCATCTCATTTGACTAAAAGTGCTTGAAAATTTCAGATACCGTAAAAATCACGAAAAATAATATTTGTATTGAATTTTATTCAATTGACAAAGCTAAAAATATATAAATTACACCAAAACTGTTAGATTTTTTTCTAAACTTTTTAACAACGTCCCTTACCAGGTGGGGTATGTGACACCCACACGCACTTTAAAGGCATGTAACTCAGTTGGTAGTCACCACTGGACTGATTTTGCAACGCTGATCGAAGCAGCAGTGTCATAATTCCAGCTACTGAGAATTTCAAATTCAGCACTTGCAAATTTTTAAAATTGTGGCTATTTTTAAAGGACTGGGGTGTGTCACACCCCACCTCGTACAGCGAGGGTTAAACATGAACTTTAAACTCAAAGGTGTAAGGTTTAGATTTCCTTGTCATGATTCGTGTGATTTCATTAGATAGCAGGCAGATGAAATGAATGATTTTCATTAGTCGCGCGTGGTCGCGCGGTTATTAATGTGCTGTGAAACTGTTTGTTTTTTGTTGTGCGACATAAATGAAACAGACATTGTTACATTTCATATTTTAACTAATTAGCAATCCTTCATCATAATTCATACTTCATTAAAAGTAGCACATTATATGAAAGAGCTACATTAAAACACTGCGAATAAAAATCATTGTTGTGAAATTTCGCATGTGAAATCATATGAAAAAAAATCATCATTTCATAGAATGAAAATGAATGAAAAAGAATGAAAAATAGCAATCATTTCCATGCCTACTCCTGATGAATTTCAGCTAATAGTATATCGTGATGCTTGTGCACTCACGGCACTTTCTGAAAATAATATTGTACCTCACAGTGTATTTGTTTTAAATTGTATGTGTCTTACGAAAGGAGTTTTGCTTTAAGACAAATTCCTTGATAAAGGTGATAACCGTTATGGT
>NW_021137371.1:0-1957 GCF_004193835.3 Ostrinia furnacalis | reverse complement strand
CTGTACGTAGTACTTTTTATTATTCTGTGGTTTGATAGTTAAAAAGAGATGGCCCTTAATTAAAATTCTCTCTACATATCTGTCGATTTTTAAGGAGTAGTTCCTACTTCTTAATTACATTACAACTTTAGATTTCAGACGTGCATCTTACTTTTAATAATGCCTTTCCTCCACTTCCTTCATTAATAAAGCACCACAATATCCCTACATTTCCAACTGTAGAACCCTCATAAAAACTCGCAGAACAAAACAAGAGCGGCGCAAACGCTCGTGTTATGTTAAACTCTCATTAACGAACTGTCACCGGAGACTGACAGGTGAATGACTGGCGACAGTGACGGACGGCGATGTGACGCGACGCGACGCTGACGGCCGCCGTAATGAAATTGTGACTTTGAGCCGCGTGGCCAAGGAATAAGCGAGGGCGTGTTACTTGTAAAAGATGGGTAAACTACACTATGCCGCGTAATTGCGTAAGTAAATTAAGGTTCGGCCAAACCAACGCGATCAACCGGCGTGCAGCGATGGCGATCAATGCATTTAGGTCTGGTCGCCATCGCTGCACGCCGGCTGATCGCGCTGTGATCGCGTTGGTTTGTCCGAACCCTTAAACTTTCATTGCATTGAAATAACAAGTTCACTACAATTAATGTCTGATTTACTTCTTAAAAGTGTGTTGAGAATAGAGAGAAAGAATAAAATGAATATGCATTCAGAACAGCATGAAAAAAATTGTTCACCTGTTTTGTAGAGATGATCTAAGAATAGTTTAATAGCTGCGTAATAGCCCTAATGATTCAAAATTTCAGACGTAGTGAGTGTGAATTTGCATTACGTAAATAGGTAAATGTTATGATGAATTTTGAACTGAATCAGTTTTAAGTTATTAAATACATAGTTACATTAGTTCGTTTCAGCCAAAAGACGTCCATTGCTGGACAAAGGCCTCCACCAAGGATTTCCACAAAGACTGGTTCTGCGCCTTCATCGTCTGTCCAGCTAGTGGGAGGCCTGCCCACTCAACGTCTTCCGGCTCGTGGTCGCCACTCAAGAATTTTCCTGCTCCAGCGGCCATCAGCTCTACGAGCTATGTGCCGCGCCCACTGCCACTGTTACATTAGTTACTCGAAGTGAATTTCATTTTTTTCTCAAAATTAAAGTTCAAAGTCAAATCAAAATTCTTATTTTTAAGTACGGACCGAATATCAAATTATGCTTTCCTAAAAAGTCTTAAGTACATAAAGATTTTCAAGTCTTCTAAGTAGGTATAGTTTTCTACTCAATACTTAATAAATAAACGCTCTACTATAGTGACTTGCGCCGCCGTGTAAATGGATCAACCCAGTCGCTATATTTGGGTATCGATATTAATTATGTATAATCAGTTTTGTTGTGTGCGGTTTTCGGGCGTAATTGTCGCGAAAGGTAGCGCGTGACGTCACTCAATAACGCTTACGTCATTCCTGTTACCAAAAAGTGTTTTGTCATATTGTTCATTTAACAAAAATTTTGTAATACATTTAATTGAAATTGGTAAATGATTAAGATTTTTGCTTACCAGATTTTCAGATAACATTCTTATATTATTTAAAATGACTTCACTTTATTTTTGATTGCATCAGATTCAGAAGTCAAATCGGTTTGAGAAGTAGACTCGCCGCAACGCCTGCTATAGTGGGTTTGAATCCCGTAGAGAGAAATGTTTACGTGACGAATACAAACATGTGGAGGAGTTGGAAACAAGTTATTTTTTATCAGTATTAAGGGTTTTTTTTAATAGTAATGTAGGTACTTAGTCGCGACCTGAAAAGTTAGCTTGATTTATTCGATGTCAAAGTCAAAGTCAAAGTCAAAGTCAAAGTCAAAGTCAAAGTCAAAATTTCTTTATTTGTTTGGACTAATAAATAGTTCTTACAAATCGTCATTTTGCTCTTAAGGAGCCTCTACATGTCTCATA
>NW_021137370.1:0-524 GCF_004193835.3 Ostrinia furnacalis | reverse complement strand
GTCAATAGACATATCTAGATATTTTTTAAGTAACGTGTTTTCTGGAACCTGTTATTATGTCTTTTATGAAAGAAAGAAAAATAGGGCGGTAATAGGATACAAATTTTGGGGGGTCGTTAATAGGCGCACTTACGTTAAATGACCTACAGACTTGAAATTTTGGATTTAAAGTATGTGATTATAGCTTACTAGATGACGAAAATTTTTGCGTTCTGGTCTTATCCAGAGGTTCTCAAATAGGGGCCTGAAAATGCGGCGAAATGGTTCCAGTAAAGGATGGTACGGCAGTGTTTGCTTCGCGCTCGACTTGGCGGGGGCACTGCCGTGCCCCCAGATCTGCATTTGTGTTAAGTTTTACTCCAAATCTTCAGTCCCTAGAGCGTCAGGCCCTAGCTTTAAACGGCACTTGGGACTAAATTACTAGTTAGGGAACGATGTTTTTTATATAGTGATAATAACAAAACAACTACATTATGTATATTAACTTATCTGTAAATGTTAAGGTTATAAGTTTTATACTTTAC
>NW_021137368.1:0-2592 GCF_004193835.3 Ostrinia furnacalis | reverse complement strand
ATTCCTTTTTTATTATGTATGATGTACTGTCTTAGGTACGATACAACTACGGATTAAGATCGTTTAGTCGACGCAGCGTTGAAATTGTACAGATAAATGCAGTTTGCGCACTCACTACGCGACGTCAAGCAATAAAAACCTAAAATTCGAACGCCAACTTTTTGCTACAACGCTCTTAACATATTTCAAGAGGTTATTAAAGTAGTTTTCCTTCGATAGAATAAAATTCAAGGATCAGAGAATTTTGTAAAAGTAAAACAAATTAAATAAATCTATTTCTGAACCAATTGTACACGATTAAAGTAATTGAAAATCCATTTTAAAAGTGGCGTGCTCATTTGCTGGACGACAAATATTTGGCGCTAACTAAATCAATCGAATAGAATCGGCCATTTTGTTGTCATTTTGTCAACTTGGCGACGGCTGGTAATGAGGCATCGGATAGGGCTGTGTTCCACTTGAAGATGTCTGCAGATATTCAAGTGCTAATTATAGATTTGCTGCTGATAATTCTGAACTGAATAGTTAATTTTCAGTACCTTTAGGCACTTTAGTTTAATAAATGAAGTCTGTTATTTCTGGGAAAGAGTCACACTCATATTTGTATAACGAACTAACAACATGAATGTCATTATGTTTTGGTTTCTCAAACGAAAATACAATGGAAAAGACTTGAAGCAAAAAATTAAAAGATTATGTTTACGTGACAGATATAGCTCTCTAGCTGACTAAAACATAAGTAGTGGCTTTTTATGACGGATTTTATTTTGATACCTAATTTCAACTTTTACGAACTACGTGTACCTATTGTAGGCTTTCCCCATGTCTTTCTAAGCTACACTTTGCTATATTTAAGACGGGTCACTGGAACACTTAACTTAAGAATTTTGCTGTAATCATCTGCCCTTACTGGATTATCGGCAATTATTGGTGTTCCCGAATCGGCATGTCGTGGCCTCCGCCCACGGCGAAGTCCGAACCGTGGTCGTGGGAGATCTACAAAGGTATATGGACAAATGTAGAAATTATAATGTTTTAGTTGTGCTTCTTGGAATTTCAAAATTGACTGCAACTGCCTCTCAGGCCTTCTACAGATAACCCAAAAAGAACTACGAAGAAATTTGGCTTACTAGGTATTTTTCCCCTCCCAATCTCCCATCCTGCCCTCCTCCTTCCAACTATTTTAATCCTTGTATTATGTATATTATTTGTGTTGTCTCAATCTGTGATGTCTTTTTTGTTTTGTTTTAGGTACTTAGGTACTCACACAAATAATTTCGCTTATTGTTAAAAAATTAAATATTGTAAATTTTTTTTTCTCTTAAAACCCTGTAACTTTGTCAAAGCTGTTTACGTGACATTGGCGAAATCATGGTTCTCAAAACCAAGCCGTCGCCAAAATAAAAGAAGAAGAAGAAGAAGCAGATTGAATAAAATGATGTTTTGTAACTACGCTTCTTAAATGGCCACTTCACTATTCTCGGCTGAGTCAAATCCATACTTCATGCGAAAGTAGCTCTGTCTGTCTGCCTGTTACCTACTTATTTCTCATTGGACGAATCGTCCGAGCTATTCTCGTTTGAACCACTCAGAACTAAAGATGACATTTGGTATTTGGTATACAGACCTACTTAGTTTAAAAGTCATAAAAGGTTTTAAAAGGCGAATGCGCGAGATAAAATCTTTCTGTGACTAAAACTTAAACTGCGTGAATTCTGAAAAATTCTGAAACAAAAATTTTACATATAGAAACTGTCAATGTGCAACTGGCGATTGAAAGAAGTTAAAAAAATCTTGTCTCTTTCCCATCAACTTTGAATAAACAGCAAACGATTCCAAGAAACAGTTTGCGGTGATTCCGCGGTTTTAATTTAAAACGTCTGCTGGTGAAATTTGATATCCATGAAAAATTTGAAGTCAAAAAATTAAAGGTCAAATTGAAAGGTCTTTGGAAATATTTTACAGAGATGTAAGTAAAAAATCAAAGTTATTACAGAGCAAACGAGAGACGGGCTGAACTTTACAATACTGAAATATACAGTAAGTTTTCGTATTTTGGCAATTTTCTTTGCTTTTTCACATGTTTTGGTTTGTAATCTCTATTCAAATAATAATAACAGTCGAAACCACATAAGACCTACATTAATTTGTCCCATTAAAGCACCTTTTACCACTTAGGGCTGATTTTACCATCGTCGCATAACTTTTAAATGAACAATAAGTTTGTCACATTGACAGTTTCAGTATGGGAAATATGTCAAAATGACAAGTTTATTCTTCAGTTAAAAGTTATCCCTTAAAATCAGCCCTTACTTACCTACTAAGGGTGCATTCGACCAAACAAGAGTAAATATTAATCTCAGAATAAATCGTCAGTTTAATATCAGACATATTTCCCATACTGAATACTGTGTCAGTAATACCAGGAATTAATCTCGGATAAAAGTTTGGTCGAATCGGGCCTAAATGATACAGCAGTATTTACTTTGAATTACTGTCGTATGATAGTCAGATATTTAAAGATAACGATAATTTATACTATTCATAACTATGCTTTGGGTAGAAAATTAAGATTAAGATTCCCTTTTAGCC
>NW_021137367.1:0-1186 GCF_004193835.3 Ostrinia furnacalis | reverse complement strand
CAGTAGCCTATAAATCCGTCTTATCTAAATTACTATTTATTTACATGTGACGTAAAGTGATTAGCTAAATAAGCCCAATACAGTGGAGTCCGTAATATAAATGCGAAAGTAACACCGTTTATCTTTGTCTGTCTGTTACTTTTCACTGAACCGATTAAAATGAAATTTGGTATAAAATTGGAACCAAAAACAAAGGAAAAACTATTTTTCATCCTGGTTTTTGAAAAAGGAACGCCCAGGATAACATCTATATGTGACAGACCGATCGACATTCAAGTAGGCGAATCTGCAGGCAAAAGCTACCTTTCAAATATATTTGATTATTCGTTCCATAAGTTTTCAATTTCACAAATGCTTTTGAGTAAGTGCTGCGGCAAACGTAAGTTTTCTCCAGTAAGATAGACGCTTAACACTTCTGCAGCAGTTATTGTATTTGTTTCTTAAAATTCACCGAAGCGTAGACTGGTCCAATTAACTTATTTATAGTATTATTTTATTATAGTTAGTTAGCTTCAAATTGGAACAATAAACGTTAGTATGGAATAAATTCTGAGTGGTCACGAACCTCGTTAGGCATTAAAATAGCCAAAATGATGATAGCGACTTCGTTTTCAGCCAAATGACGTCCACTGCTGGACAAAGGCCTCCCCCAAGGTTTTCCACAATGAACGGTCCTGCGCTGCCTGCATCCAGGCTCTTCCCGCGACCTTCACTTATCTTATATATCTTCACTTATCTTATACCTATAGATAGCGATTTATCTTGACAAAATCCAATGAGTAGATGTTTAATCAAAATATTAAAAAAAAAACACAACTATAAATGTAGAGGACATACGCAATCGTTTATTCGACATAAAAACAAACAAACACCACCAGATTGTACAAATGTCGGTATACTCAACCAGGGACAACTCATTCCGCACACAGGCGCCGACCGCCGCCAGCGCCTGTGTGCGGAACCTATGAAGCGCCTCTTTTCTAATGAATCGTCATAAAAAACGAATTTAATTTTTAACGAATATTTTAATTGTTAATTTTGACTAAAATCAATGTTCTCCAGTTTTACAGTACTTAGATAATATTATCATAAGTGTATTATAACTGGAAACCACTTAGGAATTAGGATACTAAATAGGTAAATCCCGTTCGTTCTGCTTGCCAATTACTTACTACGAAAAGGAAAA
>NW_021137366.1:0-1091 GCF_004193835.3 Ostrinia furnacalis | reverse complement strand
TCGGAAACGTGGCCTCTCACTATAGGCCTTATATAGAAGCTCAAAGTTGCACAGCGTGCTATGGAGAGGGCTATGCTTGGTGTTTCTTTGCGAGATCGAATCAGAAATGAGGAAATCCGTAAACGAACTAAAGTCGCTGACATAGCCCGACGGATTAGCAAGCTGAAGTGGCAATGGGCAGGGCACATAGTGCGCAGTACTGACGGCCGATGGGGCAGCAAGGTTCTGGAATGGAGGCCGCGTACCGGAAGGCGCAGCGAGGGACGTCCACCTACAAGGTGGATCGACGACATCGTGAAGGTAGCAGGGAAGCGCTGGATGCAGGCCGCTACCAATCGATCAATGTGGAAAGCATTAGGGGAGGCCTATGTTCAGCAGTGGACGTCCTATGGCTGATATGATGATGATGATGAATATATTTCTAGGAGATGAGTCAAACTGAAAATCATTGTAATAACTCAATTGTTATTGCTATTTATAATTAAGTTTGTATTATTATTTATAGTACAGCTACCTTTAAAATGAAATACAAAGTGGCTTTAAAAGAAAGACAATTGGCAGCAGAGAGCTTAATTAGTGGATATTCCAAATTGTTGCCCCTTAAGGATTTTTTCAAATAGTCTACACACTACACTCACACACACACACACACACACACACACACACACACACACGCGCGCGCGCGGTTATAGTGTATTGGGTAAATGGCATAGAAGGCGTTTTCGTTTTTTTATAGGTATGCTTATCATAAGCATACCTATAAAAAAACGAAAACGCCTACATAAGCAGCTTATGTATAAATAGGTAATATTTTAGATTGCAAAAATTTTTTTTTTTTTTCTTTTTCTCTCTTTCAAAGTCTATAATTATTATTGTTTCAAAGTGTATATTTATTTCTTAAGCCCTCATATCTTTATTCTCGCTCAACATCCTAGAGAATTGGGCATGGCTGAAAACCAGTGTTGCAAGGATCTCTCCTTACAACGTAGACTGAGCCAGGTCCAATTGCCTTCGGTGTACTTCATATTATTATAAGGTACTTGATACAAATAAGGCCTACGTTCTAATAAGGCCTATGCATCAGAAAACAC
>NW_021137365.1:0-1296 GCF_004193835.3 Ostrinia furnacalis | reverse complement strand
GGACACACTGTATATATATAAAAGAAAGTCGTGTTAGTTACTTCGCTTATAACTCAAGAACGGCTGAACCGATTTAGCTAAAAATTGTCAGGGAGGTCGTTTAGAGCCAGGAGAAGGACATAGGATACTTTTTATCCCGTTTGAAATAAAAAAAAAGTCTGCTTATTTATTGCCATTAAGGCGGAACAAAGTTCGCCGGGTCAGCTAGTAATAATATATTACCAATATTGTAAATACTGGTAAAAATCGCAAGTACCTACTTAACCCATGACTTTTCATACAAACTTTGTCAGTCTATAACTTCTATACTCCATCGATAACGACATTGAGCTTTGGTTGGGGTAAATTAATATAAGGTAACTTCATTTAGTCCCAATAATTGATTCTGAGTTTTTCGTCCATACAAAATGGAACTGACTCCTTTATGCAAAAATCGTTAAAGAACATAATAATCCCAACTAATATTATAAATGCGAAAGTAACTCTGTCTGTCTGTCTGTTACGCTTTCCCGCTTAAACCTCGCAACCGATTTTGATGAAATTTGGCATAGAGATAGTTTGAGTCCCGGGAAAGAACATAGGATAGTTTTTATCCCGGTTTTTGAAACAGGGACGCGCGCGATAAAGTTTTTCTGTGACAGACAAAATTCCACGCGGGCGAAGCCGCGGGCGGAAAGCTAGTAACGTATAATAATAAAAAGGTTTTCATACAAGCATTTTTTAAACCAATTTAGAGCCTTGCCCCCAGGATTTAAAGTATCGATATCTTATCGACTCCATTTTATCTTTCTTCTCTCTAATTGCTTTTTTCAAAGTGTGCGTCACGTCACGCGGCCATTGATTGGCCATAAGGCATGCCTTCTGGCCAATCACAGTACTTTTAAGCCGGTTGCACATGTTGTCGTAGACTCTCAGTCGCTTTGTTTTTACACAGTTGAATGTGTGTGTGGGAGCTGTGGTGGGGGAAATGTGGGGACACTGGTTCTCGTTGTAGTTACGCGCGACTTCATATCTATTCTCTTTCTATGATCTGAGTATAGGGCTGACTTCGGTAAAATGGTGTGACGTGAGGTGCCAAACTGCGGAAAATGGCGGAGGAAATACATGATTTAGCATGAATTATCATGAATAATATTAACTACTTATTTACCTCTCAGTGTCTTGAGGCAACTTAAAAAAGTACATTCTGTGTTTTTATTATTATTTAGGCAGTTAAATACTGCACAGTATTTAGTACACCATTTTCTTTATTTTCTTTCATCATACACAAGAATACGCGTGCGTGAGTCAATGTTT
>NW_021137364.1:0-1246 GCF_004193835.3 Ostrinia furnacalis | reverse complement strand
CTCGGCATCTTGAAAACCAGAACTTTCATTTTTTAAACTCACTAATAATTCCGAATGGTAAAAATGATTAAATATTACTTAAATAAATACTTATAAAATGCTTACATCTGATTTTGTAATAGTTATTTTTAAATTACGTAATTACGCTTCTTAACAGTTTCTGTTCTATTTGATAAAGTAATTTGCTCAGCGCGCTTTTGTAGTAAGTGATGAATTGTACCTAATTTAATATTTTTTTAACTACTTAGTCAAATAATTTATTAAATTACGTATTTGATAATTAAATAACCTAAATAAACGTTTTAATAAATAAGTAAGTAAAAACCTTAAATAAAAACAACCTTAACACTCAGTTGAAGTGTAGGTATTTAACTCGACGAAAGGGCTTAGTTTCCGTACTGCTTTAGCTCATATATTTACTGTGGTTATCGCGTAACAAACATAGAAAAAAAAAACATACGGGTCGAATTGAGAACCTCCTCCTTTTTTTGAAGTCGGTTGAAAAGAAAACAAACCGGGAAAAAACAAAATACACAAAAAAACAGAGAACAAATTCAATCTGACTGGGAGACTATGGCTTCAACAATGGAATCAACATCTTCAAATATTGCTCCGAACAATGATGACCAGGAAACAAAGGAAGTGAGGCACGAACCAGAGTTACTTCAACGTCGAAAGGAAATTATATTTATGAAGAAATATGACTTGAAAACTAAAGTTAAAATGACAGTGCAAGTAGTTGGAGAATGGATTTATCATATTTAATAAATAATATCAAAAATGAGTCACTTTTATTTAAAAAACATATTTTGATGGTTAGGACAACTAAACACTTAAAATTAAATACAGTGTGAGTCACGTTAAAGTGTACATATGAAAATAGGTGAAACAAGACCTATTTTTATCGACAAAAAAGAGGTCAAAAATTTTTTGAGATTTTTTTTTTAATTTTTTATAGAATTTTTTTTCTTCCAGTTACTTATTGTAAAGAAATCGTAATAACTGTTAAACTAAGAGGTATATCCTGATTAAATAAAAACAGTAATAATGCTAAATAACAGGCGATATTAAAAAAATACATAAAATACTCAGAAAATGCCAACAAATAATAAAAAAATATACTTTTTGAAAAAAATCTGCTTTAAAATTCGTGTTTTTTTTGGTTATTTGATAAATTTCTCCAAAAAATGCCCCTATAACAGGTGGTTTTTATTACTTTGTATTATTCTCTATCGTCTTACCTTTG
>NW_021137363.1:0-1785 GCF_004193835.3 Ostrinia furnacalis | reverse complement strand
GCCATAGGAACTCTATAATAAAACGACTAAAATCCATCGAGTTTGGGTTCGTTCGTTTTGTATTGATGAGTACTTTGATTCTATACAGTAATCAGGGTCTAATGATGGAGCTGGAAGGTAATTCGCAATAAAACGACACAATTGCATCAAGTTTGGGTTTGGTTCAATTTTAATTTCTGTGATGGGTCTGGGTGTTAAAATAAGTTGGTATTTACAAAAAAAATGTATTTGAGTATGTTTATATCCGTTTTCTAGTGAGCGGACACTGTGAATGTACGTCACGCGGGGTCACGTGACCGTCGGCGGCACTCAATATTTAAGCGAACTTTGAATGCCTATAAAATCATAACTACTGGGTATTATTGAATGAAATAAAAACTAATGTATTTGTAAATGTAAAAGCCTAACTGTAACATAGGTTTCAAGTGATTTTCCATACCTAGTAACATTCTCAATTATTTAAAGTAAAATATTTTATGTAAAATCCTGCAGTTAAAAAACTTTTTCAATCACTCTTCTTATCCTCATAAATAATTATCTCATAAAAAATCTTTAGCTCTTTTGATTGAAATGGAACGAGGAAGTTTGAAATGTAATATTATTTAATTACTTAAAGAAAATCATGTAATGAGAATTTAACCACACCTATAAGGACCCCCCCGCATTTCTTTAAAAGAAAAGTAACAATGACGTTTATTTGGTACTCATAAGTAAATGATAGAGAATCAGAGGTTTATCACGCCTTAAGCACTAACACTCTACTTCCTGCCTGTCAACAATTAAATCCAACAAAACAGTACCAATATAGTCGACAATTTAAAAGAATTCAACCAAACATAAACAGCCAACACAATATTACAACCATTAAAATCACAAACTGAATCACCGCACTGCAATTTTATTGGAGTACTCCACTAGCTCCAACTGCAGGTACATTTCGAGAGCATTCATTAAAAAAAAAAACAATAGCCAGCAATCTTCAACATAGTGTCAACCCTGCGCGAGCGGGGTCAGAGGGTGCGATTACGCGCGAGATGGCTCGGTTGCGCAGCCACCTGCGGGTAGAAAGGGACCAAATGCCACGCCATCCAGACGTCACACTGTAGGCTGGATTTCGGCTTCCATAGACATCCGATGCAAAATGTCGAAAGTGTACACTTTTATGCTTAAACATGTTTGGAAATGCTTTAAAAAAATATAATTCGCTGTCATATAGTTTTTATTGGCGCGCCCAGAATTTTTTCTCGAAAATTTTGTATGGGGATGATACGAAAAACAGAAACATGATATTTCCGCTCTCGCACAATTGGCCCTAATTCTTTTTGGGACATTTATTCTCTATGAATTACCTTCTAGTCCAGTCATTATAGTAAGTTCACCTCGGAATTCGAGATACCCAGCTGTAAGTCTGTAAATACGTGTATATTGACACCCTAAAAGTTGTCTCAAAACCTACATATGGTAGGGTGTAAGCAACTATTAAACAAGGTCAACGGTCACAAAAATCGGTTTTTTGCGCTTTTTTTAGAAATATCTCATTTCCTGTGGGTTTTTTGCTATTTGTATTTATTATCAATATTGTAGAATACTAAATTCTCTACAAACTTTGTTTCAAAACTTTTTTTATACGGTGAACCGTTTTCGAGATAGAGGGCGGAGAGCGCGCGGTCACTGCATCACTTCAGGTCTACTTAAGCGGTTTAGATTTTTCATACAAAAGGATTTTCCCGCTAATTCCTGTGGGAATTTGAATTTGACGGACAGAATTCTATACATGAAATATAT